>NC_092582.1:24184576-24337076 GCF_037975245.1 Apostichopus japonicus
CAAGGTGTAACAAGGTTGATATTTTGGAACAAGTTGCAAATGGTATAGAGGAATATTTTCAAACGGAACGGTCATGTGATCCGAGGTCATCAAAGGTCAATTAATGTTAAAAAACTAGTATTTTCGGTGAGAAAATGGGCAAAGAAAAAAATGTTTGAATTCTTACAGTTTTGATGCTATATTCACGTTTCAACAATCAAAAATGTCAATAGGTTTACCCCAGGTGACCTTTGTGTGTGAAGTTTTATGAGGTCAAAGTAAATTTTCAGACATTTAGTGCAATAATTTCCAGTTCCAAGGTGTGACACGGTTGATATTTTGGGACAAGTTGCAAATGGTATAGGGGAATATTTTCAAACTTAACGGTCATGTGATCCGAGGTCACCAAAGGTCAATTAATGATAAAAAAACTAGTATTTTTGCGATAACTTGAGAACGAATTGTCCGTTAGGGTTGGGAGTTGCTTCAATGTAATCCAATTGTCGACCCACATCTGGGTGACCCTTGACCTCAATTTGACCTCTGGTGACCTTTTCGTGTTTTGGGGATTTTTACAGTTTCGATGCTATTTTCAGATGTCAAAGGTGCCTTCTGATCATAAATGTCAATAGGTTGACCCCAATGTGACCTTCGTGTGCGAAGTTATACGAGTTCAAAGTTAAATAATATTAATGAGGTCACAGGTCAAACGTGAAAAACTCCCAAGTTGCAATAACTTAGCTACTATTTATTGGAATTTCGTCAAACTTGGTATGATGATATTGGTAGATAGTCTCCACACACTGATGTGTGTTGCAATTGATATCATGCATGTTTATAAGGGGGGGGGGGCTAGCATTATTTCGTTATGAAAAGTTTGTATGCACAATAACTCAACAAGGGAATGACCAATCATTACCATACTTGGTGAGTGGGTGGCCCATAGTAAGTAGATTATCCCTGTTGATGTTGGTGCTCATTTCATGAATATTAATGAGGTCATGGGGTCAAACGTGAAATACTCCAAATTGCAATTACTTGGCTACTATTACTAGTCGGAATTTCGTCAAACTTGGTATGATGATAATGGTAGATAGTCTTCACACACTGATGTGTGTTGCAATTGATATCAGGGCTTAGCATTACTTTGGCAACAAAAGTTTGTGAGCATAAATTACTGTTGTTGTATTAGGGCTTTGTTAGAAATTTCCCTATGAATGGAACTAATGAACAGCAGCAAGGAACCATGAAATGTTTTCAGTCTGGTTGTTTGTTGTATTTGAAGACACGTGAGCCTTAATGTAGAGATACCTTCAAGAAGACCAAAGCAATGTCACATAAAGCAGACTACACTGGATTTTCAAACAAAAACAAATTCTATACATTTGGGTAATCTAGGATGGACATGAGTTCTTATGTTGCTGTGAATATAAACCATATGGAATACTTTAACTTTTGTATTTTTTAAACAACACGTTATTCAGCCTATTAACTAGTTCTTTGCTATTTGTGCTCGGCAAAAAGATTAGAGAAAGGTAATGATCAAAACTATGCAAGTAAATATATATATATATATATACCAGATCCTCATCACATTTTGTATCACAAAGATATGAATTATTAGAGTGGATAATATTTTGCATCTGGCAACAGTACAATGAATGATATCCAGGCGCGTATCCAGGATTTTCAAACCCGGGGGGCGCGAATTACTATCTAAGCGGAGCGCCACCATCGGTTGGCGCGCAGCGTACAAGAAAATTTCTTGTTTTGATACCCCCAGATCACCGGAAACGGCACTTCTCGGGCTTGAAATGACCAACCAGATGTACACTTTTTGCCTGAGAACCAAGTATTTCCTAATAGTTTTTTTTCCCATCCATAACCTTTTTGAAGATTGTAAACCCGGCACACATCATGTTCGACATGATCGCATCTCCTGTGGGTCTTTGCTTTTGTAGGTGATTCTACGTAGCGGCCCACAATACCCGTCAGCCCCACTTTTCAAGGTTTAAGCCCCATATTTGTTCAGAATTTGAAAATTCACATTTCTCGTGAATAAACTCACTTCAAAACATACCCATAATGTTGTACAAAATTTCATCTATGGACAACCAATATAGAAAACTTCCTTCAACCCCTAACAGACCGGTCAAAATTTCACGAGTAGAGGGAAGTGTGATGCAGAATGTTGGTCAGAAATTTTCGAAAATTCAGACACGGTTTATTTATTGGTGTACAAATATTAAAACCTCTTATAACGGCTATTATAAAACTTGGTTGAAGGAAATGAAAAAAATAGCAGATATTTCCGAAACCAAACATTACACACATAGGCATAAGAGGCGCCGCGGCAGTGGCGGAGCTAGGGGTATTGGTCAGGAGGGGCGAGAATGGTATGTAGGGGCGCTTTCGACACTATCTAAGCGGAGCGCCACCACTGGTTGGCGCGTAGCGTACAGAAAATTTTTGAGTAAAGATACTCCCTAGATCGCCGGAAATGACCCTTTCAAAAACGTTTGGTTATTTTCTCAGGCAAGTCGGACAGTTTTGAGGCTTTTCATCCTGGAACGCCATTTTCATGCTCACTGATATGATGTGATATCTGCTGTTTGCGTTACAAATTCGAACAGGCGCATAGCGAGGAATTTGCCAAGGGAGGGGCGAAGCCTGTAGGCAAAATATCTAAGCGTAGCGCCACCATAGGTTGGCGCGAAGCGTACAAGAAAATTTTGGGTGAAAATGCCTCCCAGATCACTGGAAATGGCACTACCAAAGGACCATTTGTTAGCGCGGAGCGTACAAGCAAATTTTGGCCGAAAATGTCTCCCAGTTCGCTGGAAATGACACTTCCCAGGCCTTGTAAGTTGCATCTAAGCACTTTCTATTTTGAAATTACTTAGCAATATCATTTAAAAAAATGCTGAATGGGGGGGGCGGGGGGCGGGCGGTCGCCCCTATCCCAAAATGCGTCATGTTTCCCGACGACACGGTCGAGTTCGAGACCAGCCACAGTTGGATTCATAGCACAATTCTACACACGCGTTATGATAGACCATATAAATTATATATATAGATCATTAGTGAGAGAGGAAAATGGAAACGTCAAAAAAATGGAGTTGTCGGTGTAAGGGGTAGGGTGCGTCACACTTTTACGAAATCATTGATCTGTCACTGGCTAACCTTCAGAGCTGTAATGATGTCACTGTTCCTCTTTCTCTTCCCGGTGTCTTTGCGTTTCTCTTTTACTCTCTCCTTTTCTCTCTTTCTTCTTTTTCTTTTCCCTTCCTTCCTCTCCTCCTCCTCTTTTTCCCCCTCTTTTTTCTTCTCTTTTTTTTCTCTCCTCTTTTTCTTACCCGGGGGGCGCGCGCCCCCAACGCCCCCCCTGGATACACACCTGATATCATCAAAGCAACGCTGCTGAAAATATCTTTGTTTTTATTCATGCTGCAATTATTTATCAAAATAGCCATGTAGTGTTAGCCCCAAAAATCGTATTGTTACCTAAACATGAGTAGTAGTATTGATATTCATGATTCCATTTCCTTTTAGTGTTCAATTATTTTTTAAGTCAACCTAATCCAAAATGTATTAAAAATGAAGCTTTTGATTATATCTCATCTCACAAAGATTTCATAGATGACCTGGTCGACTAACACAATAGCAATACATCAAATGTTAGAACGTAAACAAACACCGTGACTTTCTTCATCCTATGCAACTTTAGTTTGCAAGTAACGAGACAAGAACACAAACTAATAAATAACATTTAAAGGAATCTGTAATGTGACGGCATTGTAAGAGTGAATCATGTGATACATCAGTCAAAACCTAATATCAGGAAAAACTTAAATATTATTTTCATGACCTCATAAAATTAAATCATCCTTTGCAAATTCTCTCTTTTCCCTTTAATTGTTTTTCAAAGAAAATTTACAATTTCGAGGGTAATATGCTGAGAAGTATTTGTCAAAACTTTTACCAATTCTAGCAGAAAAGAAAACTATAGATCAGCAACACTGATGACCCTAACCCTAACTCACGTGATGTCAATAGTATAATACATATGCACAATTATTTCCATAATAATTTGCATAGTAATCCATTACTGAAAAAGGAACTTAAGGTCGTACTTCATATTAATAAACAAACACTAACTGTAAACAATTCTAGTCTTAAAACAACTCTGTTAAGAGCCTGAATCAGGATGTCCCATTTACATAGTAATACTATGTTCAGGCCATACCGCTCCAAATTGGAATGTTCCATTCAAATAACTATGCATATGCTGTTATCTCAAGAAGCCAACTATGCATGCAAAGTACCGCAGGTTATGCTACAGTAATAGTGTTGATAGTATATGTACCACCAACCACAATATCAGCCGGGAAATTGTAGGAATAGGAGTGTTTTGCTCTCCAATCCTCTTTTAATGGAGTTTGTAAGTTTGTTGGACTGTGGAATCAAGGAAAAGACAGTGTTAAATTTGATTCAATTACTTAAGTGAAATGAAAATCAGAATCTAAAGGCCAGAAAATTCCTATACAGAGCACAACAAAACTTTGAATGAAATGATATATCGAGAATGAAGTATTTTTGTATCAGCATGAATGACTTACACTAGGCTATCAATCTGAATGCCAATGGCACCGCTTAAATACTCTGTGCAGTGTTGTAATAAATATTAATCTTACAAGTTTCCACAGTTTGCTCTCTCTTTCACTGACATGAAAGGACCATTGAAGATCACTAACTGGAACATAGTGATGTATATCAGTAATACATCCACTCAGACATTTCCTTATTGATGACAATATTATCTTGACCAAAACAATATAAGGAGGTCTGTTAGAGGATGTTACAAAATTGACTAGTTGAGAGAAATACATCCAGTTTTACGTTGTCATTGTAATATCTACGAAATGAGCTATGACTTTTATTTCTGTGTTGTTTAATGTGCCAAAACAATACTTGACCAAAACAATATAAGGAGGTCTGTTAGAGAATGTTACAAAATTGACTAGTTGAGAGAAATACATCCAGTTTTACGTTGTCATTGTAATATCTACGAAATGAGCTATGACTTTTATTTCTGTGTTGTTTAATGTGCCCCTTCACAAACTGAATTGTTAAGATCAAGATTACTGACAATGTGAGCAAGCATCTAGCAGAGATGCATATTTGACTCATTCTTCCTTTTGGCTGCAAATAACTTAATATATCATTTGACCCCAATTGACCCTACCTTTGATTAAAGAAGTCTTCACAGGGCAACAACTTGGACAAGTAGTATAAGCAATGGGACCACTGTGGTAAACCAGTCAGACTGACCTACATTATGTTGAGTAATGATGATGATATCACTCACTACATTGCATATGGCTTCTTTTGGTAAGCCATCCTGTTCTGTGTTAATACCTAAATGAAACACTGAAGCATGTAATGAAGTTAGGTATAGGGTTGTAAACCTAAATTCTGAATATTTTGGCCTCAAAAAATAAAACATTAATTGTTGACATATTTGTCTAAGTTTTTGTCAGGCACAGTGTATCCTACAGTGAACCTCAGATGGACCATTAATACTATCTGTCATTCTGTTTCCATTGTGTCTGCTGCCTAGCACAAATTAGTGTTCAACCGATTATGCATAACAGAAAATACCGATTACCGATTATTTTTTCCATAATCATTCCGATTCCGATTATTTGAAAATGAGAAAATATCCCGTATATATACGAAATCGGCAATAAAGTTTGACAGAAACAATAATTGTTGTGATTTTCCCCTGTTTCCTTTTGCTTCGTTGTTATACAAGGCTCTAAGGTATCATTTTGTATGTACCAAATTACCTCTGGAGTTTCTTGGAAAGAAAAAAAAAAGTGTTTTTTTTTTAAATTTCCAAAATACGGTAGGATATGACATCCTACCTAGTCAGTACTGTGCTAAGCGAATGGCCTAACCACCTCGACGTGAATGTCACCTGTTAATGGCTTGAAATGGGCTATGAATAGTTACTCAAAATATCCATCTCAAAAAGTATCTCAGACAAACCATCCATCTTCAATCTTTACCAAAGTGTAAATTTTAATGACATGTTGCCTTCATTCCGACATTATTTTCTACTTATTTTCAGTATAATACTGTTATGAACAAATAGAAATGTTACGAACTTCAAGTTAAACATACCTATTCGTTACCTATATAACTCTCTTCAGGTTCAATTAGAAAATGTAAGCTTAGGCCAATCAAACTGAAAAGCAAAGTGTACCATCTAACTTGTTTAAAATTACTCTAAAATGTAATACCAGATTGATGTAAAGAAATAATAACAACTAGAAACTATTCCAATATAAAATATAACATTCCCCCTATAAGACATATCACTTACAGTACCTTCCAAACAAATGCCGATTTCCAGCAAATTGAAAGTTTGCTACGCATTTTTTTTTTTGCAAACCGATGGTTAGGCTGCATTTCTCATTGACTTAGTGTGGTTGTTAGGCTAACATGTGGTCGAAGATTGCAGTTTCCGTGGATATTTTTATTTTTTATTTGCGACACAACTAGAGCGAATAAACAGATGGCAAGGTTAGATTTCCATGCAGTTGACTTAGTGTGAAGTAAGGCTACCATGTGGTCGGAGATTTGAGAGGATTTTAGGTTATATTCGCTGGTACTGAAATTGCTTCGTGCACGCCGTAATTTTCCACGGTAACTTCCCGGGGATTGTGCGCGACCCTACCGCACTGCTTCAAATTTGATGCGGGATGTGAAAACTGTTTGCGCGATTCGCGCTGCAACTGCAATTCCTAGCTAAAGCAAACGCATGTCACAATTAATTTTACACAGACACCTGATATAACAAGGGCGATTTTCTTATATTTCTTTTTCACACTCGTAATTGTGCTTTAGGAGGGCTTTTTAGCACATCGCTACCGCTTATTTCCGACCCAGTCAAGCACATTCGTTAATTTGCGAAATTGGTATTGCTGCTATGCCTACTGTGCCAAGAAATTTGAAGTCACTAACCACGAGGGAAGCAAAATCGGCGACCCTGGCAGCGTAAATTGATGAAAGTATACACTGTGAAAGACGATAGAGGGTGTCTTATTTTAATATTTCGTAGTAAAAGAACAAACCTAATAAATACATCAGTTGATATTTTCAACTTCCATGTTTTTGAATAATGATATTTTCACCTTCCATATGTTTTTGAATAATCGGTATGAAATAACTTGTATTCCACGTAATTTTTACCGATTCCGATTATGTTCCGATTATGCAATATTCGTACCGATTCCGATTAGGTTAATCGGTTGAACACTAGCACAAATACTGAACTTGAATCAATCCCTGATTCATGTTTTTAATTACAGTGATATTAATGATGTCACAACACCATAAAACAAAACATCATTGACTTACACCTTGTGAATTATAGTTTTACAAATAACACTATATATATACAATGGTTACTGATTAAATTATAGGAAGTGTTGATGCTACAAATAAAACAATGGTACAGTGACACTATTACAATGTGTCAACACCTTGATCTGATGCCTGCAGTAAACTGTACACATTAAAACCCATATATTCTGTCTGCTTGGATTTGTAGGAGTGTCTTCAGCAGCGCCATCAATCAATGTGAAGGAAACCTTGAACAGAATCAACCCGCTTGACCTCCAGTATGTCTATCGCTTTGCATGTGGACTCAACAAGTCAGCAGCAGATATCATCATCAAACACCTGCAGGAAACCGACGAGGGAAGTCGGTTTGCTATCCTTTGCATGCTTGAACAAGAAGAAAAGTCTGACCAATTCATGCAGTCAGTTAGGGACTTGGTGTCAAGTATCATTCACATTACCAAATATGGTGCCATTTTGTTACAGAGGTCTACCATACAAGTCCTTGAAGTTGCTTCAGCTAATCAGGTAATTATCAATTTGTGTTTTGATACTCTCAACACCAGAAAGGGTTCTTAAGTTGAAAAAGTTCATCCATCTTGGTTTTATTTATTCAATACAGTATTTGTGACTCAACTTTGCTACCCACATTGTTTAGATTCCATTACAATAGTTCATTGCAATTATCGGCCAACACTTTTTGTATTTATTTCTTTGGGTTCTGATGTTCATTCTCATTGTTGATAGACATTAAACTTACTAATTAAATTTCCTTCCTGAATGCCAGTGAAATTCTGAATAGTTTTCTCGCATCTCAGGTTATTCTCTTAGTCGGGAAATGTAAGAGATATGGCACCACATTTAGTGTGGACCATTGACTCATTGTCTAAATGTAGCAGCAACAATTTGATAAAGAAAAGGTGATATAATTCATCATTAACAGTTTACCTCGGAAAACACGAAAACAGGTTCTTTAAATTATCCTCTGTAATATTTACTGTTATGCTGGTTATTGTGTGCTGTTGTGGGTTGACCCCACTGCTTTAATTGAAAAGAAAGTAACACAATAATTACACATGTGTAGCACTAGTGTTTACACAGGTCCAAAAATCGGGACCGGTTACCCGAGAGCCGTTACCCGTCGGGTATCCGGGTACCCCGAAAAAATTGTTTACCCTCATGTAACATGATTTTCAAGCAATTACAAATTGGATGCTATAATAAAAAAAAATGAAATATATTCTCTACTGACAATGTTTTCATGTTCGAATACGTAGGTGTAAGATTAGGTATAAAACCTTCCTCAATAATTTCTATTTGCTTTTGTTTCTTTCATTAACTTGTTAATAACTTCATGTAATAAACATTACTACTAACATCGCACTGCCGCCGCTGCTTATGCTTGCTCTCCACGTCTATTGGATCAGACCATATAAATATCCAATTTAGCTCTAGTTGTAACTACTACTACAGTATATATTATGCAGGCCCAGGGCATTAGCCCCGAGATTGCGCGATACGCGCAATTTGATTGCATTTGGAATAAACGATTAGTAAAAGCCACTTGCGATTATTTTTTAGTTAATCCGTCTGTAATCCATAAACATCTCGTAAAATTCCTTGTCAGCCTCTCCTTCTATGAAATAAACGAATGAATAAATAATCATTTCTCCCACATGGTAGCCTAACTCCACACTAAGTCAATGAGAAATCTAGCTAAGCCTAACCATCTGTTTATTCGCTGAAATTGTGACGCAGTTATAAGATATCCATAGAATACCATCATTATTGATGTTACGTTTGACCACATGGTAGCCTAACACCACACTAAGTCAATGAGAAATTTGCCAAACCATTGGTTTGCCCCCCCAAAAAATCACACTTTGCGTAGGATTCGGGTAATAAATTAGGAACCGGGTAGTATCGCGTCTGGCGGGTACCCAGATAACCTGTGCAAACACTATGTAGCCCATTTGTTGCATTGGGGCTGTGAAGAATATGTTAGTGCTCAGGCCTGGTCCATGTAACAAAATTGTGGAAAAGCAAGATTATTTACCAATTAAATAAATATCTTGACACAATGTTGGGATTACTTTGGGAAGTTGACACCATGTAATTTATAAATGTATCCTATTATATTCAAATAGGAACATACATGAATATGCACATCACATTCTGATCAGGGTAGTAATGCATTCCATCGTATTCTTGTTGGGTCTGGTGGTCTAATGTGCATGAATTTGTGCAACATAAATACATTAAAATATAATTACTAAGTACAGCTTTATTGCCTTGATCGAAGGTATGCAGCACAACCCATTTCAATAACTGAATATCGAAAATTTAGTTTGTAGAGACACTCACCCAGAATCTCATCCACAAAGGAAGTTATGACATCAGTGATGTTGGCCCGTTTTTTCTTTTCAATTCCTTGAAGGACATGAACAGAAAAACCATTGCAATGCAATGTTGAAAAATGTACCCGCTGGGGGTCAAAATGAGACTACAAAATTATCAAATTTACCTTTCACTAGATTTATCAAGGTGAAAATTCAAGAGATCTGTGATAACTTTTATACCTGTAAAGAAATGTGCTTTACTCAAAGTATCTATTGTGGCTTGTTTTTGAGGCTATAGTGTTCAGCTAGGACCATTGAAATAGTTCCTGACAGCATGCTATCAATGTATTTCTTTATGAGGATCTATGAATATCTATACAGTTGGGCATCACAATTTATTGTTTACTATTGCTGTTTATATCTTTGGGTTTGCTGGACTGACATAGCTCACAGCACAGGACTTTAGCAGTATTCAAAGCAATTGCTTTTATGATGGAGCCACAATTTTTGGATGCACAGAAATGGGAGGGCAGGGAAAGTTAGGACGGAAATGAAGAAAAGGTTGCATGCTGCTAGTTATTTTACATTTTATCAAACAAAACACTTAGTTGTGACATATGTAACACATAGCAAGTGGAAGCACACATGCTTCAGACAGTGTGATCATAGTAACAACATCACTGACTCACTTGCTGAGGCAGTTGTACAGGGTGTTATTCACTCTTACATTATATATAGTAACAAACTAACTTCATACATGTATCCATTGAAACAGAATGATGGAGAAGTATGTCACATATTATTTTATTTATAAATTTCTAAGCCTTGGCAAATCTTGGTTCTTATCAAAAGGAAATAATCTCAAGTAGGTACTCCTACTACTGGGAGGAGTTTACAGGCTCGCTTCAAGAAAACTAACCCTATTCAAAAAGTTTACTTTATTGTTTGGGATATTAAAGTTGATGATAACTCAAGTTTGAAGGTATATTTAAGGTAACTACTGGGCCAATGGAAGCCTTACTATGTACTATAGGTTTGGTCAAGTTTAACTATATTCTTGTGCCAGTTCATTCCTTAGTTTGTAACTGAGATATACCAGTAAGGATAGTCCTAACATAAACCAGACTTTAGGAGGTTTCAAACTTAGTGTGGGTATGGTTCTAACTTAGTGTGGGCATGGTTTTCACTTAGTGTGGGTATGGGTCTCATTTTGTGTGCAGTGACTCTACTTAATTGTAAGGGGACATGCACTTATGAACTAAATTGATTGTTTAAGAGCCTGTCATACATTTTACTGCCTATTATTTTTTATTTATAATTGAGGCTGACAATACAGAGGAATGTGGCCCCACTGTAAAGACAGATTACTACCTTTCCCTGCCACCCAACACAATGACACCCTGACAAATTGGAAAATATCAAGCCATCGGAATATGTGTTCTTTAATTTTTTATTCATACACGAAACGAAAAATGGACCCAGTTTATTAAACATATACACCTCTTTGTGTACATTTACAATTGGTATGCAATACAATGTATGGCATACCATGCCTAATATATGGTGTATGTATGTTAGATTGAGACCTTAATCTTCCCTTAGGCCCTTAGGGAGTTTGTTGACCAAGCAAGTCTCTGCTCCACCAGGATTAGGCTGAAGCAAAATCACTTTCTACCCAGACTCGAATCTAATTAAAACTACAACCCAGCTTACCAGTCCTGCTATACACCAATTATACACTTACCATTACCATCAGCATATTATAAACCATTCTGTGCAAGATCCGCATCATGTGACCCCCAAAGATCATCTCAAGACTGATTAATCCACATTTACCTAATGAGGAGATAAAGACAAAAGTATTAAGACTCAGTTGTCACTAGTTCTATATTCAGAATATCAGAACTAGATGTTTTAATGCAAACAAGAGGAGCCTTTTTTATTGAGTTTGCCTTTTTAATATTCACTCAACAGTATTTCTATTGCTCACAGATATAAGCTAATGCTAAAATGACTCTGTGCCTTGGTAACATGTTTGCAATCCTATGGATTAGTCTAAATTAATCAGTTCACCCTTCTAGTTTGGTACTTTTAACACGAATCGTGCAGCAAGCCAACAAAGTTGTTCATCTTTGGTCACCTTTACTTTGAAGTCAAGCAAGTGAGGCCTAATTACTGGCCTGGATTGCTTTTGTCAAACAATTGGTATATCAGTGTGAAGCAGAGGATGCTCTAAAACATAAATGTTGTTGTCTTTGCTTTCACAACTGTCCCAGTAACTTCATTTTCACTTTTGCCAATAGACATCAAAGTGACGCCCCCCCCCCCCAACTCCCCAAACTTATAACAGAAGTACATAACAACTTTATGACCAAAAAGAATACATAATGCATTAAGGATTTCAGATGTCACAACGTGCTGAATCCTTCAAGAACTTGTCATATTGTGTTGTACAGTATGATCTTCTGTGATAGAATCATAAACTGTTGCTTGTAATAGTGCAATACTCAATACATATCATTATTCATGAAAACTATTTAATATGATGGGATGGGTGGACCTTGTCTTAAATTACATAATATCCACTCAACATGGAGACGATGACAATAGAAGTCTATGTTAGTATTAGATGCTCACATTAGAATTAAATTTTTTCATAATGAAACCATATATGCCAGATGAACATTCAATTGGTCGGATTTGAAAGATCAGAGATGTACTTGGCATCAGAATTTCCTCATATTGAAACTTTAACAATTATGGTACAATTTGTAGAGATGATGCTACAATTAGAGAAACACTGAACAAAAGAGGTCTCACAGAATCCCTCAGTCTACTAAAGACACAACGTTTAGAAGTATTCCAACTTAGATTGTTCATTGTTCATATGTTACATCTTGTTTTGCAGTAATTGGAATTAATGGGGGGAGGGGTGCTGGTCTGCTGGATTAGGGACTTTCTGGTGGGGAAATTCCTTTGAGGGATCATCTAATTAATTATGTAGTAAAAACATCCACTTAAACACTTGCATTCAAATGGAGGAAGGGGAGGTTCAGGTGGATGGGGTAAGAATCAGGTGGTGGACCATGTAATCATTACCCTGCTCTGTAAACTGTACACATTTCTTCCAAGTGCTGTAATTCGGAAATGAAACTGGCAATTCCCTAAGAAGGCTGATCTCAGGACTGAACAATTCAAGTTTACCTGATGATGAGAAAAACAAAATGCATTTGGTCATCAGTTATGTTATTATTTATTTAAATTGTCATCACTAAGTCTGCAAGTAGCAGAATTCTATCATGTAACATTGTCAAACACATAGAAATAACACAGAGCTCTTTTATAAATATAATGGTATGCTACTGTAGTTTCAAAATAAATTACAAAGTAAAATTAGTAAAAGATGAGGAATGTCTTCTGATATTATATACTATCTTGATATGATATTTACAACTCAGTTATATATATAATAACATTGTAAAGAAACTAATTCAACTAGAATACAAATCTAAAGACTGCAAGATGAGTTCAAGGTCTCATAATGCCTCCCAGAGTGAATATACATCTCAACTAATACCAAACTAATTGAAATATAAACAATCATTAATCTGAAATTAAGACACACATTGAATCCTCATCCAAACTTGAAGTAATACCACTAGTAATCCACAGTATGGTTTATATTGAATTGAGAAACAAGAGTTATGATGATGCAGCCTAGAAAAAGAATGGAACCAAAAGAAAACATGATGAAGGATTCTGGTCACATAATTTAGGAACCAATAGTTCACTGTACTGTCTATATGTTGATGAATTTGTAGGATTTCTGAATTGCTGACATTGTACTATCATTGAGTTAAAGTACATATTTTTCTATCTGCAGGCTTTGATAGACACTGTTATTTCATAACATTTTGTTCTGTGCAGTCCTGCTGTGAGGGGCAGAGGGGGGGGGGGGGGGGGCTCCAGTTGTCAGTTGAGTGCCCAGTGAAACATGTGATAGAGAATATACTTTACGTTAGGATAAACAAAGTCTTAAAAAAGTTGGCCAGGTGACACAATTGTGCATGGAACTGTGCCTTGCTCTCAATGTTACCGGTTTTGTGTGCACCCTACTTGAATAGTGTTTATTTAGCCTCACATGATGTGATTGTGAATAGTAGAACTGGAGTGCGACAGTTTATCAGGATTTTGGACACAAATATCAAAGAATTAAGGGAGAAGCAAACCCAAGCATTAATTTTAGCTGATATGATTGACATCATGATAGACCGGGAGCCCAGAGGGTTTGGTTAGTTGGGAAGGTAACCAATTGCTGTGTACATCACTATGTTCACAGTGCATTCCTGTATATGAAACCAGACGACTGGCAAACCGGCTGTGGTGGGTGTGGCTGGGAGAGCAATTTTAAAGTCACCTAAAAGCTAACCTAGATCGGCTTTCTTGGTAACCACATCAAAGTAAGTACAATGTGTCAGGTATGGCCCTAAGAGCAGCAAATGGCCATCGCCAGTAATTATTGGTGGTGGGGTAGCCCTGCCAGTCATCAATAATTGACCCCTCACGGCTGACCTAGGTCAGCTCATGAAGTAACCACTTGAAACCTACTGGAAAACAATGGTTAGGACTTCAGATACAAGGGATGGGCATTGCAAGTAATTTTTATTGGTGGGGTACCCCTGCCAGTAGACCCCCAAAATGCCCCTCCCCTCATTGACCTAGGTCAGCTCATGAAGTAACCAGTTGAAAACTAATGGAAAATGATTGGCAGGACTCTATATGTAAGGGATGGGCATTTCCAGTAATTTATTTTGTGGGGTACTACTGCCAGTAGACCCACAAAATGCCCATCCCTTCATTGACCTAGGTCAGCCCATGAGGTAACCAGTTGAAACCTACCAGAAAATGATAGGTAGCACTTCATATGTTAGGGATGGGCATTTCCAGAAATTTATATTAGTGGGGTACCCATGCCAGTAGACCCCCAAAATGCCCCTCCCCTCATTGACCTAGGTCAGCTCATGAAGTAACCAGTTGAAACTAATGAAAAATGATTGGCAGGACTCTATATGTAAGGGATGGGCATTTCCAGTAAATTAATATTAGTGGGGTACCCCTGCCAGTAGACCCCCAAAATGCCCATCCCCTCATTGACCTAGGTCAGCTCATGAGGTAACCAGTTAAAACCTACCGGAAAATGTTAGGTATCACTTCATATGTAAGGGATGGGCATTTCCAGAAATTTCTATTAGTGGGGTACCCCTGCCAGTAGACCCCCAAAATGCCCCTCCCCTCATTGACCTAGGTCAGCTCATGAACTACCAGTTGAAAACTAATGAAAAATGATTGGCAGGACTCTATATGTAAGGGATGGGCATTTCCAGTAATTTATATTAGTGGGGTACCCCTGCCAGAAGACCCCCAAAATGCACATCCGCTAATTGACCTAGGTCAGCTCATGAGATAACCAGTTGAAACCTACCGGAAAATGATAGGTATCACTTCATATGTAAGCGATGGGCATTTCCAGAAATTTCTATTAGTGGGGTACCCCTGCCAGTGACCCCAAAAATACCCCTCCCCCCATTGACCTAGGTCAGCTCATGAAGTAACCAGTTGAAAACTACTGGAAAATGATTGGCAGGACTCTATATGTAAGGGATGGGCATTTCCAGTAATTTATATTAGTGGGGTACCCCTGCCAGTAGACCCCCAAAATGCCCCTCCCCTCATTGACCTAGGTCAGCTCATGAGGTAACCAGTTAAAACCTACCGGAAAATGATAGGTAGCACTTCATATGTTAGGGATGGGCATTTCCAGAAATTTATATTAGTGGGGTACCCATGCCAGTAGACCCCCAAAATGCCCCTCCCCTCATTGACCTAGGTCAGCTCATGAAGTAACCAGTTGAAACTAATGAAAAATGATTGGCAGGACTCTATATGTAAGGGATGGGCATTTCCAGTAAATTAATATTAGTGGGGTACCCCTGCCAGTAGACCCCCAAAATGCCCATCCCCTCATTGACCTAGGTCAGCTCATGAGGTAACCAGTTAAAACCTACCGGAAAATGTTAGGTATCACTTCATATGTAAGCGATGGGCATTTCCAGAAATTTCTATTAGTGGGGTACCCCTGCCAGTGACCCCAAAAATACCCCTCCCCCCATTGACCTAGGTCAGCTCATGAAGTAACCAGTTGAAAACTACTGGAAAATGATTGGCAGGACTCTATATGTAAGGGATGGGCATTTCCAGTAATTTATATTAGTGGGGTACTACTGCCAGTAGACCCACAAAATGCCCATCCCTTCATTGACCTAGGTCAGCCCATGAGGTAACCAGTTGAAACCTACCGGAAAATGATAGGTAGCACTTTATATGTTAGGGATGGGCATTTCCAGAAATTTATATTAGTGGGGTACCCATGCCAGTAGACCCCCAAAATGCCCCTCCCCTCATTGACCTAGGTCAGCTCATGAAGTAACCAGTTGAACCTAATGAAAAATGATTGGCAGGACTCTATATGTAAGGGATGGGCATTTCCAGTAAATTAATATTAGTGGGGTACCCCTGCCAGCAGACCCCCAAAATGCCCATCCCCTCATTGACCTAGGTCAGCTCATGAGGTAACCAGTTAAAACCTACCGGAAAATGTTAGGTATCACTTCATATGTAAGGGATGGGCATTTCCAGAAATTTCTATTAGTGGGGTACCCCTGCCAGTAGACCCCCAAAATGCCCCTCCCCTCATTGACCTAGGTCAGCTCATGAACTACCAGTTGAAAACTAATGAAAAATGATTGGCAGGACTCTATATGTAAGGGATGGGCATTTCCAGTAATTTATATTAGTGGGGTACCCCTGCCAGAAGACCCCCAAAATGCACATCCCCTAATTGACCTAGGTCAGCTCATGAGATAACCAGTTGAAACCTACCGGAAAATGATAGGTATCACTTCATATGTAAGCGATGGGCATTTCCAGAAATTTCTATTAGTGGGGTACCCCTGCCAGTGACCCCAAAAATACCCCTCCCCCCATTGACCTAGGTCAGCTCATGAAGTAACCAGTTGAAAACTACTGGAAAATGATTGGCAGGACTCTATATGTAAGGGATGGGCATTTCCAGTAATTTATATTAGTGGGGTACCCCTGCCAGTAGACCCCCAAAATGCCCCTCCCCTCATTGACCTAGGTCAGCTCATGAGGTAACCAGTTAAAACCTACCGGAAAATGATAGGTAGCACTTCATATGTTAGGGATGGGCATTTCCAGAAATTTATATTAGTGGGGTACCCATGCCAGTAGACCCCCAAAATGCCCCTCCCCTCATTGACCTAGGTCAGCTCATGAAGTAACCAGTTGAAACTAATGAAAAATGATTGGCAGGACTCTATATGTAAGGGATGGGCATTTCCAGTAAATTAATATTAGTGGGGTACCCCTGCCAGTAGACCCCCAAAATGCCCATCCCCTCATTGACCTAGGTCAGCTCATGAGGTAACCAGTTAAAACCTACCGGAAAATGTTAGGTATCACTTCATATGTAAGGGATGGGCATTTCCAGAAATTTCTATTAGTGGGGTACCCCTGCCAGTAGACCCCCAAAATGCCCCTCCCCTCATTGACCTAGGTCAGCTCATGAACTACCAGTTGAAAACTAATGAAAAATGATTGGCAGGACTCTATATGTAAGGGATGGGCATTTCCAGTAATTTATATTAGTGGGGTACCCCTGCCAGAAGACCCCCAAAATGCACATCCCCTAATTGACCTAGGTCAGCTCATGAGATAACCAGTTGAAACCTACCGGAAAATGATAGGTATCACTTCATATGTAAGCGATGGGCATTTCCAGAAATTTCTATTAGTGGGGTACCCCTGCCAGTAGACCCCCAAAATACCCCTCCCCCCATTGACCTAGGTCAGCTCATGAAGTAACCAGTTAAAACCTACCGGAAAATGATAGGTATCACTTCATATGTAAGGGATGGGCATTTCCAGTAATTTATATTAGTGGGGTACCCCTGCCAGTAGACCCCCAAAATGCCCCTCCCCTCATTGACCTAGGTCAGCTCATGAGGTAACCAGTTAAAACCTACCGGAAAATGATAGGTATCACTTCATATGTAAGGGATGGACATTTCCAGAAATTTCTATTAGTGGGGTACCCCTGTAGACCCCCAAAATGCCCCTCCCCTCATTGACCTAGGTCAGCTCATGAAGTTACCAGTTGAAAACTACTGGAAAATGATTGGCAGGACTCTATATGTAAGGGATGGGCATTTCCAGTAATTTCTATTAGTGGGGTACCCCTGCCAGTAGACCCCCAAAATGCCCCTCCCCTCATTGACCTAGGTCAGCTCATGAGGTAACCAGTTGAAACCTACCGGAAAATGATAGGTATCACTTCATATGTAAGGGATGGGCATTTCCAGAAATTTCTATTAGTGGGGTACCCCTGCCAGTAGACCCCCAAAATTGACCTACCCTGTAGGTCAGCTCATGAAGTAACCAGTTGAAAACTAATGAAAAATGATTGGCAGGACTCTACAGGTTTATGTAAGGGATGGGCATTTCCAGTAATTTATATTAGTGGGGTACCCCTGCCAGTAGACCCCAAAATGCCCATCCCCTCATTGACCTAGGTCAGCTCATGAGGTAACCAGTTGAAACCTACCAGAAAATGATAGGTATCACTTCATATGTAAGGGATGGGCATTTCCAGAAATTTCTAATAGTGGGGTACCCCTGCCAGTAGACCCCCAAAATGCCCCTCCCCTCATTGACCTAGGTCAGCTCATGAAGTAACCAGTTGAAAACTACTGGAAAATGATTGGCAGGACTCTATATGTAAGGGATGGGCATTTCCAGTAATTTCTATTAGTGGGGTACCCCTGCCAGTAGACCCCTAATATGCCCCTCCCCTCAATACCTAGGTCAGCTCATGAAGTAACCAGTTGAAAACTAATGGAAAATGATTGGCAGGACTCTATATGTAAGAGATGGGCATTTCCAGTAATTTATATTGGTGGGGTACTCCTGCCAGTAGACCCCCTAAATGCCCATCCCCTCATTGACCTAGGTGAGCTCATGATGTAACCAGTTGAAACCTACTGGGAAAATGATAGGTATCACTTCACTTGTAAGGGATGGGCATTTCCAGTAATTTATATTGGTGGGCGACCACGTCTGCCAGAGTCCCCCCCCCCCCCTTTTTAACCCAGGTGAGCTTATGGTGTAACCAATTGAAAACTACTGGAAAATGATAGGTAGGACTCCAGATTTAAGGTGAGTCATTTCCAGTAATTTCCACTGGTGGGGTACCCTTGTCCATTGTCCCAACATGTCCAATGCCCATCCCTTATATATGAAGTGATACCTATCATTTTGCAGTAGGTTTCAACTGGTTACATCATCAGCTCAACTAGGTCAATGAGGGGGGGGGGGGATTTTGGCAGGGGTACCCCACACATATAAATTACTGGAAATGCCCATCCCTTACATATAGAGTCCTGCCAATCATTTTCCAGTAGTTTTCAACTGGTTACTTCATGAGCTGACCTAGGTCAATGAGGGGAGGGGCATTTTGGGGGTCTACTGGCAGGGGTACCCCATCAATAAAAAATACTGGCAACGCCCATCCCTTGTATCTGAAGTCCTAACCATCGTTTTCCAGTAGGTTTCAAGTTGTTACCTCATGAGCCCTAGGTCAATGAGGGGAGGGGCATTTTGGGGGTGTACTGGCAGGGGTACCCCGCCACCAATAATTACTGGCGATGGCCATTTGTTGCTCTTGGGGCCATACCTGACACATTGTACTTACTTTGATGTGGTTATTATGAAAGCTGATCTAGGTTAGCTTTTAGGTGACTTTAAAATTGCTCTCCCAGCCACACCCACCACAGCCGGTTTGCCAGTCGTCTGGTTTCATATATAGGAATGCACTGTGAACATTGTGATGTACAAGGCAATTGGTTACCTTCCCAGCTAACCAAATCCTCTGGGCTCCCGCTCTATGATGATTTGAGATGAATATCAAATGTGGAGTTGATGTGATTTTACTGTCCAATTATATTTCAAATCATATTTCCAATATTTAAGCAAATGCAAATCAAATAACAAACAAAGTACATTTAAGTTCAAGATTATATCCATAGTTGTGTGACCTACCTAAATTAATCAAGGTTTTTTGTTTTTGTTTGATGGTGTGTTCATTACAAATACCTCTAACACATAGCTCAGCAATACAGACTGAGTTGACCTCTTTAATGTTTCTACAGCATTATGGAATATCTAAAATGGTATTTCAAGTTTTGGTTTGAATTAGAAGAAAATAAATACATCAACAGAAGGCATATTTGTAGGTAACCAAATTACTTTCATACAAACCAACAAGTTGTCTTCCAGTCTTACCATGCTGGGATTGTCAGGAGTTCTACAACTAGACTTTATTCAATTGAGTCTCAGGAAGCAATTTTTATTTCAGTTTGGCAATAGTAAAATGTACCAGAGGGTGTTTACAGTATTGTGTCATGGCAAGCTCATTACAAACATACCAAGTTCTGGATTAATCCAGCAAGAATCCGATCATTTAATACCCTTACTAGAGATTAATTCTGTCGGTTGTATATTGAGTGGATGAGTTAAAACTTTAAATAAAATTCTTTTAGTGAGAGTGAATGGAGAAACAAGAGTACTGTATTCCTTCATCTGCGATGCTATCCATAAAATCTACCAGAGGTAGTTGAAACATTACTATCACTGTTCTACACTAACCATTAATGTGATTACCATCACATGGAAATATCAGCTGATGAACCATTCATTGTCTTTGTCAGCATAGTATGAAAACTTGCATCAAAATTGGTAAATACAGGTGGAATACAGAAGGTGATCCCCTAATAGCTCACTTCAGGATAATTCAAGTTAACCTAATGAAGAAAAAAGAAAATGATGTCAATGAGATTAAAGTTTTACTGATAGTACAGTAGATATTGAGAATGTCGTCCAGAAATAGATATGTGTATAGTCTCTGGCTAACTACCCTGTATACAGGGACATTAACAGGAACAAATCCAGAGGAAGGAAAGTACACTTCAGTTTCCAATAATCAGGTAAGTGTAAAAACAATTAACCAGTAAACCATCAAACTTGAACCAGATTGATTGAAATGATTTCAACCTCTCTTTCCTATTGAGGACAGAATGTCTTTTGAATTTCCACTCATCAGGAGATAATTGTATCAAATTTAGTGTGTCAGCTTTGGTGGATGGGTGTTTTATATTAATTTTCTTCATTTAATGGCACCAGGCCCCTGGAGACTGCATTGCTTACATTGACCTAGTTACACCACTCTCTGGGGGGTCTCTTTCCAGATTTTAGATCACCAAAGGTTTATAGAGTATATACTGTACCCTGTTCGGCTGGTCAATTGCTATCCAATATGGTCAGCTCTTTCCACAAATTTGGCAGATGAAGACAGTTGTAACCTCAAAATTTTGAGTTAAAAAAGTTTTGAGATGAAAAAGTCAAAATGTTGACTTATGAGATGAAAAAAAAGGTCAGCATTTTTACTCTTTAAGTCAAAATCTTGAAATAAATAGTCCAAAATATTGAGATAAAAAAGGCAAAATATTGAAATTTGAGGGACACTTATTTTTTCCCTATGTCCCTAATAAGCCACCGTACTCCAGTCGGTGAAGTTAGATCAATTTTGAGACCAATTATATTTTTCAAAACAAACTGTAGTGACTGGCTGAGCATTGTTTAAAAATTAAACAAGCACAAGTGACAATTCTGTATTCACAGCTATATACTCAGATGTGTAGGAAGTATTGCCAATTGTGTTCTCTGTTTATAGTGGCTGGACTTCCAGGGGTACTGCAAAGCTCTCCAAATCTTCAGTATTTTCACATAGTTTTTGCAATCTGCTAGCAATTTTGAGCACATGAGGACATGTCAGGAATAGAAATACTTAATCTGATTTTACTCTGCCGGGTGCTTCAGAAGAGCTCTGTAACATCTCTGAGACTTCTTGTCCTCTTCTACTAAGTTTAAAGCATGTAAATACATGTTAAAGAGAAAAATGTAACTTCTATGAAGTATAAATCTAAGCCCTGGTGGGAGTCCCTGGGGACTTCAGCTGAGGCATTTCCCCTTTTAGATATTTAATGTTCTCTGATAGTGATTTTGCAGCCCTAGTGGAGCCCATGAGGGAGGGGGGGTGGCAAGTGCTCACCACCCTAATGGATGCCAGTGCTTGTATATATCTTTGAATGCCCTCTAAATGTGTTTATTTTAAACAGTATTTAGCTCTCAAATATATGCAAGGATGAAATGTTATCATGATATGATATTGATAAAGAGTGGCAGAGGAATTTTACTTCCTTAACTATGCTTGCTAGCCAGCAGTTTGGTGAATCAAGTCACAACAAACCAGATGTATATACTTCATTCTTACCGTTCCTATACATTCTGTGGGTCAAGAAGTGTACAGTAGGATACTGAAAGAAGCTTGATAGGTTCATACTGTAGGTCCTGATCTGCTCTATCCAGTACAGTCTCTGTCTTCATATTCACTAGAGGGTTTCTTCCTACGGTTGAATTATTACATCATGGAGCCGTTCGAGCTTCAGTGACTTCTAAAGCAAAAGTGAAACACTATCATGAAATCAAATTAGTCATTCAGAAATTTCAGAAGACTTCAGAAACAAAAGGATACTCACAACAAAGAAAAACCAGTAGTAGCAGTTCCACTTTGATCCAATCATTTACAGTATCTTATTAATTTAGTGATTATTCAGTATTACAGTGTTTGGATTCTGAAGCTTTTTGAAAGTTCTTAGGAACTATTGCATTCAGATAGCAATGTGACACTACAGCAGTCTTTGTGGGCAATCTAATTCACATGTTAACTGTAAAAGACCCCTACACTTTTAGTTAGTAAATTATGTCAAAGTCCATCTATTTGATTTGTGATATTGAAGCTAAAGATACGTCAATACTTAGGAAATGAGCATTACCAGCAAAAACCTTGTTAATTCTGGTTATGTCACAATAATGGGTTGTCTTGGACCAGTTAGGGTGGTGTAAAGCACTGTAGTATTTTGGGTTACACAAACTACAATAATGCTTGTATATATGGAATATTGAATCTCAATCTCTGGAAAATCTTGCATTTCTTTGACAAAGTGGTTATTCTTACGACTATTCGTAAGAATGGTTTCCGATTACGCATGCGCAGTTGCTATTTTTATGACAGGAGTACTATTTTTACGACCAGGAGTAACAATAATTTCCGGTTAGGGTTAGTGTTAGGATTGGGGTTTAGGGTTAAAGTTAGGGTTACCCCTACTACATGCGCAGTTGCTTTATTTACTTTACTGCGCTTGAATTCGCCTTTGTCGTAAGAATAGTTTATAAATAATTGTTACGACTAGTCGTAAGAATAGCCACGGCCTTTCTTTGACCTTTACTCACTGGCAAGTTAGCACTTAAATCCACAATATCCCAGGAGAGGAAACAACTCCAGAGTAGTTTAAGAGTAGGCTTTTATGACTAATTTTGACCAAAACCTTCAGACAGTTGGATGATTCCGCAAATGTAGAACACTTCTTCAATAAACTAATTCTATGATCAGTATTCTGAAGGAAGAAAACCTCCCCTTCAACTTGTAACCAACTAGCACTAACAGGCTAGAATCACCATATTTCGCTATTCCTACATAGTGCTGAGCCTAGGACACGCATTATGCTGGCATTGCGGTAGTATTGAATATTGTAACTAAAACCGTTGGACAAGGTCTAAGTACCTGTAAGGCTGCACGTAAATACAGTATTACTTAGCCTAGAGGAGACCTAGGCTAAGCCATAACTTCAACGTTACATATGATGTCCTTGTAGGTACTGTACATAGCCTAACAATATGAAAGGAACACAAGACATACGTGGGATTTCTTCTTTGACAATTGCAATATACTCAGTCTGTTTCTTTCAGTAATATGTTCACCATCTGTAATATGCTGCAATATCTTCACATTTAGTAATCCAGTACCGTAGCTTCGGGTAATCACACCAAACAAACAGGGACGTACAACCAGTCAACTGTTCTTCAAACGCTACTTTACACTGTGTCGTTGACTCGTTGGTTTGTTTAGATTTTGAAAATGAGACTTGTTCAAGTCGTTTCCATTGGCCACTTGGGAAATTCCCGTCTTTTCTGATAAATGATCAATCTTCCAATTCAAATAATAGCAATTTACAACAAAATGGCAAATTAGTTAGATCTAAAGGTGAGGACTTCAACAATATGCTGCAAAATGTAAATTCATCATTTACACCCCGACAATTTTCTGGTAATGATGCGTTCATAGAATCCTGTACAGCAGCTTGAAAGTGTTTACGTGTTATGGGTCACATAGGTCTTTGTGGAAAATATAAAAAAATACTTAGTTATTAAACTGCAACTCACCAAATTACAATTTAGACGGCCTCTTAACTATTCACAACAGATCTTTCCAAAAAATAAAAAGGGGTCCGGCACAAAATATATAATGAAAACTCAATATGCAAATAATGAAAACAAATATGATGGTCGTGACTTTCAAATGAGTAAAGCAAAGATAAGAGGCGAGTGTAAGTTCCAATTAAAACGCTTACTATCGACTAGCGAAATCTATCGTGATAGTATTGTGTCACTATGTGAAGCGTATTGTAGTTTGTGTTAACATATTGTTTACTTATTGTTATTATGACGTCACACATGGCTCGCGTTTTGGTGGTTTGCTCTGTGGTGTGGCGGTCTATGAATCACGCGCTATTAGAAGCGTATACAGATGTTTTGTTTTAAATGATTCGGTTTGTGGGGTTGGAAGACAGCCAAACTGGTTCAAATTGGTTGAGTGCCCATTTGCATGTGCTCATCTGCATATCAGGTTGGCACTCAACCAATCAAGCGTTGGGTGAGGGGTTAGCTATAAGTTTGGACCAATCAGGTTCAAGGGCAGAGCGTGTGCCCTGTGCATTGTCACGAACGACTGTATTCATTATACGTGTATTCAGTATACGCTGGTCTGAGTGATAAGTAGGTCACTCGTCGTGACTGATATCCGTGTCTAATATTAGAACATTTTGCAATCCTTTCGGAGCTGACGTGACTGTGTTCGTTCTTTCTGGAAGCGACGAGAAATGATGGCGCTATTCGATATTAGAGATTACAAATTTCCAGAACATACGTGGAGCCGGTATTCAAGTGACGGGAAGTTATTTTTAGCAGGTGACCGGATATCGTCGATCAATGAACGTGGAACTATCAGTCGTATCTTCGAGACATGGATGTTTCTTGATGTTATTCCGTCAGAATTCCTGGAAAAGAACTTTCGGGAGATTAAACCCCGGCTATATAAGAAGAGATATTTTCGGTAATTTTGGGGCTTTTCGATCTAATTATCCAGTCGAGTCAGAATTAACATGTTTTCTCAATAAACCTACGGAGGAGAATTGTGAGAAGAAATTCATCTGAGATAAAAGATCAATTATCGAGGGGACGGACGGAGGAACCGGTGGACTGTTTGTTTATCAGATTGGTGCGTCGTTCAACCGGGACAGGCGTGACTTCGGCAGAGTCTTCGGAGTTCACCCAGGAGGAAACCATGCTTGGGATACAAACGTTGAGTCAAATTGGACCAGCGGGGAACGGTTTTGCTCCTGACCAAGTCACGGGATACCAGCCTACGAGGGAGACTCCCGACATCGTTGTTGGTGACGCAAGGAGGTCAGCACAGCTACGAAAGGAACCGAGAGCCGGCACGCGCCGCGTAAGATAAGTTAAGTAATCTTTTAAGAATTTAACGGCCCTATAATGTTGTAAAATCTGTCTGTGAGATTCCAAATTTCTAGTACCAAGAATCCTTGTACAAATCAGTAGAGATCGTATCATTGTTAATATATCGTTTTTGTTAACTTTCAGAAACCTCTCAGTAGCCTTTTGGTCCCTTGAGTTTATTTCCCTGAATCTATCTAATATTGTATTTTATCGGCTTCGAAGGCCAAGGGAAAACCCGGGGTCGCAACAGAGGGGGCGCTAGAGGGTGCCATTTTGTTTTATCCCACGGAAGTTGTGACATGCATCACGTTGTAAATTGCTATTTTAGAATCGGGGTTTAAGTGTCTCCTAAAGACGTAATGGGGAGTTTAAGTTTATCTCCCGAAGCTTACAGACGTATAACAGAAGGCTCCGTAGTTTATATTTATGATCAGCATTTATGCATGTGCATTTTAATTATACCAAGTTATAGTTATATTCAGAGTTAATAAAAAGGAACTTATTATCAAATATCCGCTTTTGGAGATTATTTATTAAGACTTTCCTGTTCACGCTCGGTTCAACGTTATTAGTGTAAGACCCGGCTTACCGTTACCTGGAACTATCAAAATAAGCCTTACAACTACAAATGACTTTTTTTCAGGATATTTGTTTTACTACAAGCTTGGAAAGAAGTCAATATTTTATCATTTCTTAAACCTTTTGAAATGACGAGATGAAAGTATTTTTGTATTTCAACATTAATCAAAAAATTTCCAAATTATACACTTGGATAGATATCGGGGGGGGGGGGGGCAATGTTACATTCAGCTTAGAAGAAGGCCACTGCTACGGGTGTACACCCCTCCCCGCCCCCCCCCCTCACGACTTTACAAAAACAGTATTCATAGGCAAAACTGCATGGTGTATGGAGCCAATTTTAGACCTAATTGGTAGTGTAATTATGCCTCGGAGTGCACCATGTAACATCAATTTTCAAAACAATTTCAGGGGACGGGGCTACTGAGATTTGCCTTCAACAAGCCAACGACCACACCTCCTCCGTTTTTAAATTCTTCTTTCCACTCTGGCCTTTCCATTATAGTGTAGGCCCTACCTAAGTCAGTTGGGATTTGCTCTCTCTCCCCCCCCCCCCCTTGAAATCCTATATTAAAACTGCAGGTCGAGAAGGGGTCCCATTCTCCTAGTCCTGCGAACTGATTTCAAGTAGTAGATAACCTATACATCTGCTATTAAAATGTGGTACATGGCTACATGAAGGTAACATGCTATAAAGTGTACCTCTTTGTCAGGTGTTATTGTATATAAGAATAATAACTGGTTGGGCAACATGTCCACCCAACGGCTATGTACAGCATAACTGGACGGGCAAGACTGTATTTTGTGATTTTCCATGCACTTATACAATAGTGACTTTAACATCGGTCAGTTCAGTTTTCTAACTTCACACTAGTATACTTTTAATAGCACAACCTTAAGTTTAGACACAAAGTATAGTCTTACTACGCCTCAGAATTGTTTCAATCGGAGGATTGGAGAGGCAAACTTACCGATACAGCCCCTCAATGAATGCACATGTACTTAATCAGAAATATACAAATTAGCCACAAGATGTACCTCCTCCTATATGTTCTACACCCTTCCCCATATCTATGTAGACATGTGACAAATCACTTGGCGTAGGAATTTTTAGGATTGGCGTAGGAAGGGATCATAAAATAAATGGGTTGGGAGGGGGTCGGGAGGCATCCCAATTAAGCAAACAATACACATTTTGTCATTACTGTGACCCACATGGAACACTGACAACTTTCAAAAAATTCATATCAAAATGTTGATTATTTTATCCCTAAAGTATCGAATATTTCTGGGAATGTCAACCGTTTATCAAAATTGAAACCCTTTTCTTGAAAAAGTTTGTCTTAAAATCACCATATCTAATTTAACCGAAATTATCATACATTAAACTACTTTATCTAAATTAAACTTCTTCGATTTATTTAGACCTCTTCTTTAAGTCCCTTCATTTAAAATGTCGAATTCTTTTTGTTTTAAACTTTCGCCTGTTAACTAGAAACTTTTTATATCAAAATGTCGACTTATCATCTAAAAACATTAGCGTTTTATCTCAAACTTGTACGTTTCTCTCGAAATTGCCATTGCATTTCTCGAAATCAAGATTTCTTTTTTATATAAAGTTCAACTATTTTATTTTAAAAAATATACTTTTCTTGATGAGGATGGTACTATAGTAAAAATGGAGAAAAGGGGGGGGGGGACATGAATTGACTATTACAATTATTGGTGAAATGTCGACATAGTATTTTGGTTTGAGCAATTACGAGGTACGTGAAAAGACAAAACATCGTTTGATTGCCTGACACTCTCTTTGCTGGTGCAAAGATTCAGCTGAATAATCCAGCACAATGGAATTCATTATAGAGGTGGTTGGTTGGGTGGGAGGGCTTAAAAAACAGTTGAGTAGTTACATTTATTCCAATAATTTCATGATGAGGATCAAGTGTTTATTTGTAAACAAATATGTCACTTGACACAGACACGTTTTGTCTGCACGATGTGTCTGCAAGCTTTTTATGACTGAACAAGGGTGTTCATTTTTTTTGTTATTCCATGTAGGTTTTAATATTCATCAACATGTGCTCCTTCAAATCATTTGAAACATACGGTATTCAAACTTTTGTGTTTATTGTTTGTTTATGCATCCACTAGCAGATATTAGGGTGGGGCGGGTGGGGGGGGGGACTAACACCCTACCGCTTAGGGAGAAATGTCAATGATTGCTTGATCTATTTGATATAGGTTGTGTTGTATTATTTACTTCCTCGAAAACCCTTCCTTACTGAATATCCAATTGACGTAACTTTTTAAACTGTCTGTTTCCACCGGGCATGTATAACGTTACGTACATTTATTTCTATTGGCGCCAAAATGTCTGTTACAAATTTCAAACATCAACCGCGAACAGCTGGGAAACACCTGTATATGAATATCGGTGACTCATGCTATTGAATACCTGTTCACATCTAGTATATATCACTGACAATGAATGGTTTAGTGTTATATTAGTGGAGTTGCAGACGTATATTCGTGGGAGTTGTTTGTTACCATTGACGTGTTGAGTGCTTATTAAGATGGATTATTTAATGGAGAGGAACCGCTGTTAATAGTTAAAACAGTAATTATTGATCAGTGAGATAATTTGACGGTATGGTATAGAGGCATAGGCTAAGATGTGTATACATAGGCCATGCCAAACTTAGGTAGGCTATAGGCTAGACTGGTAATAAAGTTGGGCTATGTTAGAACTCTCAAACATCACCCGCGAAAAGCCAGAACTACTACTTTTAGCAAGAGGACATGCTTAGCAAAACTAACTCATAAATAATAAAGATCTTAGCCTAGTTGTTGACTGATTATCAGAAAAGTTAAAGCATATCTTATTCTTAACTATAAAGGCCAATTGAATAGAACACAATCGAGACATTGAGTTTTCTTTAGGGATCTAAATTAAGCGAATAATAAAACCAGCGATTAACATTCTATATGTGAGCTGATGCCTAACCTTTAGTTCTACTTCGAAAACAATTCATTCTAGCTAACAAAAAGTATCCATAGACAAACTGTAGAAACTTTGTAATCCCTTCAAAAATCTTAAATCACAGAAAATTGTTTAACTCGATTTTACTCGTACCTAACAAAGCCTTATAGGCATTAATACAAGTCAATCTTTAACATTCCACAACGATTAATGTAATCACCAAACTTACTATTAATCTACCATGGGTCGGACAATTGACTAGTCACTTGTGTGAGAAACTTGCAGCTTTTTACCGAGCTGGCTAACTGAAATAATGTTCATTAATAACTGATTATGAGTTGAATGACCTAACTCCTGCCAATATACAAGACACTTGATGCGAAATATAGTTTTGTTAAATACTGTATAGGGCCTAGAGCTATGAGCCTCTATAAAAAAGTTTTCCAATTTAAGTCTAGTAATAATAAATGCAATACATAGTTATTACAAAGAAATCTTTCTTCCATGTCTTTCCAGCAGCAATTAGATCGTGGTGTTCTACTCACAGCTGGTTTGTCTTAATTTTGCCCACATAATTATAAACACCGTACGTCATTTCCAAGCCAACAGACTTATTGCCACATGATATTTAAAAAGTAAAATGGTTTTGAAATTGAAAGTGCGCCATTTCCTTTACGCTGCTGCAACACTCAATAGCAGAAGTTCGCCAGAGCTGTAGCTCTAACGTTAGTTTTACAAGGGCGCCATCCTCTCATTAAACTTGTAATTAACTGATTTATCTCTCGTGTTTGTAAATCTATATTTGTTTGCTAACTGTTCACACCCTCTGAAGTCCACAGTAACAGAAAATATTACAATGAAGACCCAATCAACCCGATTAAACTTAAAAGTAATAATTAATTAGTATAATTAACCCTCAAGGATATTAAGTGTTTCCATTTAACAATATTATTATTTTTTTTAAATGTAAAAAGCGGGTGGTAATATTTAATTGGAAAACGATAAAGTTTAGAAAGTTAGGATCATAAGCAATACCCAATTTTGGAATATCTACAAACATGAAGAAAGAAAAATGTTACATTTCGAAAAAAATCCCCCAGAAGTTATGTCACACACAAACCGTGACTTAGGAATGAATTGATAACTAAACACACAAAGACATCATCTTTTAAACAACTCGTATTAATTGGAAATAATTATAATTCACGCAGAATAGAAGGATTTGGAACAATAATTAAATAATTTGTATATTAAAATTTGAGTTTAAGCCTCATCAATCTTTCTATCTTGAAACTTGAATTTGATCTACATCTGCTTCTCTAACTTGTATTTTAATTATGAGAAACAACCTATTTATTTAAATATGATTCTTCCAAATCTCCTTAAACTTTATAAAAACCTTGTATTATAGTTGAAGTAGAATTTTCCTTTGCATGATTCCTATTACTTTAGTCACTAATATTTACATTTAAATTACATTTTCCTTCTGAAAGTTCCAAAGTAAAACACAAATAAATTTGATCAATATTTTTCTTCAAAAGATAGAATAATCTCAATTCTTATTTACCCTTTTTTTAATATAATTATCAACCCGTCATTGAGATTTGTTTTCAATTAACTAAAAAATTTAAATACGTAGCCTCACATTCTTACTTTATTAAACCTTACTTGCTATAAAACCCTTAATTAATAATTTAATTGTAAAACAATAAAAAATAACCCTTTAACCCTACATTACCACTTTATATTCCTCTAATCTAATCTAATTACTCCTGTTAATATTTGTCTCCCCTTAAAATCAATCCCTTTTCCCCTTCCATTAATTTAGTCCTATTCACAAAGAAACACAACCTAAATGTCCTAGTTTACCGCTTTACTTTCCTTTATTCTTATTTCGTTATTTTTCTTATTTATAATATCATAATAATTATTCTAATCCTAACCAAATCCAATCTATTTATCTCTATCTACTCTATTATCAGTAACTCTATTCTTTCATTCTAGATTCCTATCTCCTGTGTGTATCTAGGAGGCTGCTCTCCTAGAGTTGATGAGTCTGGTCTGAACCTTATCCTTGAGTCTGGTCTCTCTCTCTCTATCCTGAGTTCACTCCAGAAACTGCAGATCGAAGACGACAGGAGACTAACTAATGAAGAGTGGGCGGCCATCTTGTCTTACTCCTCACAGTGTACAAGCTTGAAGGAGCTGGAGTAAGTATTCCGGTGTAGATGTTAGAATCATCATAACAGTTAAACAGGGAATTAATTTAATTAATCAAAGTTATCAATATTAAACTAACAATAGAAAATGTAAAGTCTGCTTTATTTTAATGTCAAGGATTGGATTAAATTAGTTTAGTTGGATTTATTTGAATAATTAGGTCATCGAGAAAGGAATTCTGTAGGATGTTATAATAAATAAAACAAAATATAATGGATTAATAGGGAATATTTTAAGAGAGTGTTGGTAAAAGAGGGTTGTACGATGGGTGGGGGTTGTTTAAAATGTTCTTTGTTTAGTTTATTGTTAAAAGTTTACTAAGAATTAGGTTTAAGAATGACAGGAATGTTTATTAGGATAAAATAAGAGATACACAAGGTATTTTGATTTTAATAATTCTAGCGAGTAAAAGTAATATTCTAAAGTAGAGTTTTATAAGGAATAAATGTTACTTTTGACTGAAACCTCTGAAATATTTGTTTTTCAATTATGTAAGCCTACAATTTATTTAACAATTTTTTAAACGGAAGAGATTGAAAATCGTTATTGATAAAAATATGGCAATAAAAATAGCAATACTTATTAGTTTATTGTTAAAAAAAAAACTAAACTGTGATCAGATTTTGATTCTCTAGCAAAACTGAACTGTATATCAAGCAAGCAACCAATAATAAACAATTTTAGTTGTCGAAATTAAAAACATGGCTACTCAAAAAAGGTAAACAATTTAAAACAAAATAAAAGTTAGCAAAAAGGATTTAAATAATTGTAATTGAGTTAACTATAAAGTTAAATTGTATTTTTGTGTTGCCATAAATATCAATAAAGGAAAATATGAATCTCATAAATTACAAAGGTTAAAATTTAACCCATTCAAAACTGCATCAGTTTCTTCTTTATAGTTTGAAATGGATGTAATACTAAATAGGGTAAATTAATATTTATTCTCATTATTTTATCATAATTTTAAACAATAATTAAAAAAATAAGCTTGACCTTCAACTTTGTATAATTCATAACTTTATACAAAAACTGTTAAATATTTTAATATTCCTCGTATTAATGTTACTTCAAACTTGATTCGATCATGACGTCCCTGCTTGGTCCTTTACAAATTCAGTGTTATTTAATCCTCCCAGACCCCCCAACCCCCCCCCCCACCCCCAACCCCTCCCCCAACCCCTCCTCTCGCCTTCTTTGGTCTCACAGATCAAACTTCGTAAAAGTGTATTCTTTCCGTCCTTACCATTCATAAACAATCAGTAACATCTTCAACTTACAGCTGACGTGTTTACTAAAAATATAGTCGCACCTGCCCCCTCCCACTGCGCCTCACCCAAATCTCGAAAGAAAAGAGAAAATTATTTAGTAGATACATAAATGAATTCCGAAGAAAAGAAAGCTGATTAACATATGTTATATGTGACCGCTATTTTAGGAATAACTGTAACTGCGGAGAAAATAGCACTAGAAATAATAAACTTTTGGGAGTTTTGTTTGGTCTGACTATAAAAAACAAGTATAACACAGATTTTTTATTCCCTATCTAGACTAAATACTTTACCCCAATCCCAGTGTGCTCTTCAGTAAGTTTAGTCTCGCCCCTCTGCCCCACTCCCCTTCAGACACCTTACCTGGACCCGTTACCACTCTCCCTTTGCCACTCCCCCTCCCCCTCTTGTCGTACATAATCGCTTTTAGAGGGCCCTTCAAATCCTTCCGTTTCTACCTGATAACATCATCACCGTTTTAGTACACACAGTAGGCCTACTCTGCTTGTACAACAGTTTTCTGCACAGACGATTGATTCAAACAATTTATTTCTAAAGTAAAATAAGTTAACAGTAGAGATGACACACCTGGATCTCCCGTAAATACCTAATTAGCATAATAATAGATGTCAGGAGCCGGTTATAGCTGATGAATAGAAAGATAAACGAGCCACGTGTGTATTGCACACCTGGAATGTTATAACTTAAAATTGTCATAAAATGTAACCATGGAAACTGACGCTAAGTAGGTCAGTCCGTGTCTAGCCGTGGCTGGGAAAAATGCAAGATCATTTTATTCAATACTGGTTAGATATATTTAGTAGTCATTCAGTGATATGTCATATGCCATGATATTGCGACGTGTTCACATTATTATTCTTTGTTTTTATATTTTAAATGAGTAAACTTGATTTCGTTGGTTGTTTAATACATCCCTCACTTGCTCCTCTCCCTAATTTGATAGAAGGATTGTTTTATTTCCCTTTCTTCGTTTTTGTTCTGTATGTACTTCTCGTTGGTATTCTGGAAGTCTGCCTATTTAGCACATAATTGAATAGCCTTAATGTCACTCACATATATCTAATATGTGACTACAAACATTGCGGGCTCTTAATCGCCGAGTTTTATGGAGAACATTTTTGTTCTGTAAAGTTGATATGTGCATAATCCCATTACGACTTATCAAGCTAACATTAATTACATAAAAACATAAATTAACTATAATCCATATAATTTGTCTTTCATTTAAGCTGTGAAAAATTTCTTTTAATTGATAAACCATTTATTAATATGAAAATTGAACGTTTCGATTTCTCCTTAAAGTTAGCCAGCAGTGTCTACTGTTTTGTTCTTATCAAATAATATCAAGTGACTGTTAAACGTCTTCGACACTTATGATGAAAAGTGTAAGCACCCTACAGGTGTTTATAGTGGCATCTTTATAATCAAATATTCATTAATAGTGTTTGCCATTACAACCAATAATAGTTTGGTTTAATCGTACTGAATATGCGAGATGAGATATTGTTCGTGTTTAGCAGGGAATAAGTATTACGAAGGTTCATGCCGCCTTGCCAAATCTGAAATATTGTCATAATAACCAAGAAATCTATTAAGTTAATATATTTAGCAACATTTCTCAGCCATAAAACTTAAACAAGAAAACGACAACACGAACAAGAAAACAAAGCACATGAGATCCTTTATGTTTTGTTTAATGATATCTTATATCTCTTTAAATATCAAATTTTATACTGCACTAGTTTTTTCCATCTGCACAGAACAGGTGAAAGCGAATTAAATGATTCCATCGAAGTTTAAAATGTATAATGGACAACGGCAATTAGAAATCAATTTCAAATTTGCAATTTAACTGTTTTTAGCGAATGTGAAAGGGTTAGAGGGCTGTCATCATCACCTTCAGACTTTCTTCCAAATGGTTTACATTATTGTAATACCACACTAACAGAATGGAGTACAGATTTCTAACCCTGGTACACAATGAATGAACCTACGAGATAACAATCGGAATCATACAACTGCCAGGGTCATATCCAGGTCAAATATGGCCATTGCCAGTGAAAATCAGAAGTCTATACCAAGTCAGTATCCAATCAGAACCAAGGTTAGCGTGGTTCACCTATTGACCTATAATAATAAAAAAAACAGTCAACCACACCCCCCCCCCAACTTTCTCTTCACAACCATACTAAGAAAACAAATAAGGAAACAAGCAGGGCTCTTGGAGACCGCATGACCCATCAAATAACAGTAACCAGGAATACCTACCAATGTGCCTTTGGATGTACAGTTGATGAAGTCAAGGGCGTAGGAACCGGGGGGCGCCAGCCCCCCAGTGAAAAATATGAGGGGCGGAATGATACTTCGCAAGTCAGAAAACCCCTTTTTCATTTCCAAATGAGAAAAAAATCTCATTTGAAGCACCAAATTGCATCTAAGGCCAGGTGAAAATGCAAAATTCTTTACAAAATGGAGTGGGTGTTGAAGTGTACTATATTGCACCAAATTTAACATCTGAGGCCACCTGGAAATGCAAAAAAAATCCAAAGGGGAGGGGCACCCCCTCCCCTTAGACCCCTCCCCCAGGCCGGCCTTCAGTCTTCAGCCCCCCCCCCCACTCAAAAGCACCTTCCTACGCAACTGGATGAAGTTATAATATAATTACCGCATGCTCTGCTTCCAAAGACACCTTGGAAACAGCAGTCTTAGCAAAGCTACTTGATATCGAAGTCGATCCTCCTCCCCCCCCCCCCTCCCTGCCCCTCAAAAGTAAAGTTGATACGGTCCATGAACGCCCTGTACATACATGTCTATTGCTGAGATAAAAACAAGACAGTTATTCATTCGATAAATGAATTTCTTGCGTCATGATTTGCGATGTTTCACATGAATCATGGTGGTATGCTGATTAAAAATGTATACTGTGATAGTCACATGGTCGTCAAGTTACAAGAAAAGTAAAGGAAAATAAAACAGAAAAGAAACCGAAGGAGGGGTGTTATGTTCCTGGGAATACAGTTAGTAGAGATCTGTGAGTTATTGTATTCTGTCGGTCGCACATCCGGGTTTTTCGTTACGTCAATTCGCAGCGAATAGAGTGAAAACATTTCAAGTAATTGTGCCTAAATATCTTGAATCTACGCTTTCACGAGAACGCATAAAGAGAAAGACGAATGTTCTTCGCATTGACCTCTAGGCATAAGAATGCAAGATTAAGTTGTGCACACTTCGTGACGGGTGGGCTAGGTAAATCAGCATTTACATATCGCTCAGTCAAGTTTTTAACGCTTTATGTTGTTTGCTCTCAATGAATCAACGATTACGTGAGATATGATCTAAGGTTTGAACTGATGAAGAACTGATGATAGACCCAAATTGTGCATACTTAATTAAGGAAAGTCACTATCTTCTCTCAACTTTGTTGATCCATGATATATATATATATATATATATATATATATATATACACGCACAATTGTATCCACACTACTCATTGTTTTCCCAGCCAAATGACGTAATACACGTTATACACTTCGACAATATCGGCGATACATGTTGAAAAGTTTTATAAATAAAACAAAGGTGAATAGTGTTTGGTCTGTAAATTTAAACAAGAATAAACAAATTTAATCAATCTGCCTTCAAGCACATTAACCCTTTGTCGTTTAGCTAATTAAAAAGTCCATCCACTTATCACCCACTTCCCAAGTTCCAATTAAATTTTCATTCATGAACTACTGTAATTGTGTTTGAACTAAAACTGTATTTGTAAGGACCTGGAGAACAAGGATTGAGGTTCCCATGGAAATTTAATAGTTATATTTGATACATTACAATGTTTTCTAAGCAGGACTTTTGTGACACTTCAAAATAATTTTTTTTCCATGTGTCTATGTATACTAAAATTTGACCTCCAATCTCGTTTATCCGTGTTAATCTGATCCACAATATCATTCATATCTTATTTTGAACATATGAAGCGTTATAAATTCTTCATTATATTAGATGGATAGCACGCCAGTCTCATAAGAATCGTTACTATGATGTGATTCTTATCATTACTTAATCTTCACAGGTTTGGTTCATATTTGATTTTAGAAGGATACATTCTACCAGAGACTATTCCGGTCACATCGATCCCGTCATCATTGAAATCAAGAAATGTCAAAGGTAAAACAAATGACGTCAGTACATTAAAAGTATGGTCATGTAATATTAATTAATAATTGGACGCTTTGAAAGTAGGTTGTTATAAATAAAATAAAATAAAATAAAATTACACTATATGGAGCATATCTGAAGTATGCTCTCTTTTAAATTATTCAAATTATTATAGTCCTACATTCCGAATAATGCATTAGGAGCAAGCTAACATAAAATATCACAAAGTATGTAGGCAATCAGGACTGGAAATTACTCCGTATGTGGTGTGTAAGAGTTAATGAACATAATAATATTCCAGATACTGTATATGACAGTGTATACATAACACGTGTTGAAGCATTAAACAAGTTATTTAAGAAAACCTTCAAATATTCTAAGCATAATCCACTTGTATATATCGCATTTAATTAACGTAACATGCTAGGGATAGTTAAGGCACCCATGTTTGTGGTTTATTTATTACCAGCGAAATAGGATCAAGTAACTGGTGCAATGATTGTATATATGAATGCTATAAAGTACGTCTGCTTACATGAAAGGTACAATACTAGTTGGAAGTCTTACTATGATTATTCAAAAACAAATTAAGTATGTGCTGATATGCTTATTAAGCTACATATATCGCAGTTTTTCATTAATTTCAAATTAATCGATATAATAACATTTTATTGGATCCTGTCTTGCGTCACCAATACCTGAACAAATAAACGCATAATAAGCGTCGCAGTAAGTACTTGAGCAGATATGCGCACAACAAGCTGTACCACCAAGTCAAATATATCCATACTGAGGTAGCCTATATAGGGACACATCCACATCAACTCTCAGATTGGTTTGTAATACTGCTGTTGTAGATTAATTAATTGAACTTTGGGGAAAATCTTACATCTGACTCGAAATAAACTAGTAAGGAAACTGAGCACCGAAGATATTCTATAAAAAATTATTTCAAGGTTAAATGTCATTTGAGATCAGCAGAGGTCAAAGTCTGCAAACATTGTAAAACACAAAAAATTCTCAGGACAGTTTGGATGTATGTCAATCTTTGTATGATTATTTCGAGTCATCATAAGTGCTACCTTATTATCAATGTACTTTAAACAGAGATCTGTGAAAACTTTGTTGAGGGTTATCTTCTGATATCAAATTCCTAAAATATTTCACTAAGTACGTCACTTAATTTTTCATGCATATTTTATCTCTGATTATTTACTTTAAGATAGGTTGTGAAGTAGTTTCACGCATGTCACAAATAGCTCGATTGTTTGTGTAAATAAAAGTAGAAGTTTAATTTTGATATATTTTATTAGATCGATAAAGTCACTGCTATAAGTCCAGGTTGTATTTCTATACAATGTTAAATTCAATAAATTCTCCTTTAAATACCTGATGCTCGTTAAGTAACTGGACTACTTAGTCTGACACACAGGTTATAAGGTCAGCTCCTACAGATGCACCACAGAATATACCATGATAAGTAAAACAATACCTATGACGTCGAATGACATATCAAACTATTACAAATTTGTCATTAACAAATTATATTGTATGTCAGCTATTAAATAAAATCATATTAAAGTTGAGTCATAATAATTTTCAAAACTGTGGATAACATTTAACATTTAGGACTGCACTGAGAAGCCTATGTCATCATTTACTTTTCCTTAAAAAGCAGAGATTTAGCATATTGTAAAGCTGAATATCTTGAAAACCGGGATAGCTTTACAAACATCACGAGCAATCAAATATTTCATTTCCCTGTACAATATCACATTTATACTAAGATTCTATCTAAATTTATTATTTAAATTAATTAAGAGTAATTTAAATACATACAAACCTCTCTATCTCCATCCCTCAACATTATTTCTCATACTCGTACACATTGTACGCTATTTCATTGTTCTGTGTTTAAAGGACACATCAAGATTCCCATTGTTAATGGTGGAGTGACGTCACTGCTGATGATGTCATCATTGATCAATCTCAAAGACAGAAGTAGTTAGTGTAAACAACACATTTTCCCCGATCTGGTAAATGTTTGACTATATAAGACAGATGTGTGTTTAATAGCTACTAAATTATCTCTTGAGGAACAGCTAAGAGAGAGATTTAGAGAATATGTAGTCAAAGTCACATAAGTTTGTGCATTATTTAGAATTTTCGAAAACGTTGATATTTGGAGGATTAACTTAGTGTAAGTGTATAAAACTTAAATTTATGATTTCATTTTTGGACACTCTCATAACTTATTCCTCCGCCCTCCACCCACAAAACCCCATCACCCTATCCATTTTGCAAAGCGAGGTATCAGCTGTCACCTGCACAGTGTTCCTACACCAATGATTATTCTTATAGTACATTTTGGAGAACATTAAACAAAGGAACTCTGAGCGTAAAACAAATAACCTTCCTTTACCGAACTGGAATGCTCTCAGATCCAGCAGTCCTCTTACATGGAGACTGGCTACGTGGTTTTAAAAATGTTTTGTTTATTATTAAAATACACAATTTAACTTAAGTTAGCTATTCAAACAAAAATCAATTTTTCTTCTTTTTTCCATGCTTTTAAACAGTGTTTAATTATGTCTCTCGTGATGTGTGATGACGTCACTGATGTCGGGTATTCTCTGTTCAGTTCATCATCTCATGGATCATTATTCTTGATCTGAGCATCGAATACTCGACTATCATGAATTACTTAATTTAGTCCAATATTCGTTCCTATTTTTGTTGTTTCACATGTTTCATGTAGGCTAACTGTATAATTGATCAGATATATTAATGAGAAGATAACAATCCTAACCTGATTGGTATATAACTAAGAGGATAATGGTTGTAAACTGATCAGGTATAAACCGAGATGATAATGATAGTAAACTGATCGTTAATCGTACTGAGATATCATGATTATAAACTGATCAGCTACACTACTGAGATGATAATGATAGTAAACTGATAAGATCAAAGTTAAGGAATCAACCAGATTGATCACTCAGCTGATATGAAGTTATCATCGAGAGCCAACATAAATCGGGCGAATATATTGATGGTTTCATTCCAGACCAAAAAACATTAAGTATGCACTTATCATTAACATATTTCTCTTTTATGTTTTTCATCAGTTTGGAATCCTATCGACTATGATTATGACGAGTATCGTCGGCTGAATCTACAAACCGGTCAATGGCAGGTAAGAGATTGTTCACCTTTCATTCAGCTATTTCTCATAATGCAAGTCCGGTCAACTTGTTTGCGTTTTGCTGCCCTAGCTCTGTTTCCAGTCCCCGATAAGTGTTAATAAATCAATATAGTGATACATTATCTGTGAAGTTTACGTGTTGCTGGTAATAGTAGAAATTCCGATATAAAGAAAGAACTTTTAGAGATCTTCCCGCCCTACTTCCAAGGGGTGGGGGTGGAGAGGGCGGATGGAGTCTTGCGTGCGGACATTGTCTAAATGAATCTCATTCAGCGCTCTCAACGCTTAGTTCTATATTGACACACCCGTACAATGTCCATGTCAGTTTGAGACCGTTGATATTGTTAACATATTGATATAGCTAAAAATTGACTTTTGGACAGGTTTGCTATATATTGTGCAATCGTTTTTGACACATGCCGTTTTATTAATATTCGAGGTTGTGAATTTGCATCCAATAAACTTCACATTTATTCTGAGATGAAACCGTATATGTCATGAATGGTGTTGAACAAGTCTTTTTAAGTTTCCTTTTAAGTTTTGTGTTGTTTATCATAACACATAACAACAGTCGTAACAGTCCGATTAACTGACCATGTATCTTACTGTACCAGCTCCCTGGTTTTAACTGGTCATGTTTAGGTTTTAGTTGTTTCTGTTGGTGTGAGACGTGGGTCTGCCATGCATGGTTTTAACACTAATAGATATATATTACTTGTTTCAAGTAATTACTAATCAAATTAAATTTAACCATTTCTATGGTACTTTACGAATTGGTCAAATGCACAGAATGGCGAAGGGGAAAATTTGTAAGTTAGTAATAGAAACAGATGTATCATGGGAAATTTGACCTTACAAACTTATTTTAAGTTGGTTTCTATACTTTCGTAGTGTTTAACTCAAATAATGTTGCGAATTAAGTCACTGGGAAGATGTTTTAATTAAATTAAATAAAGCTGCATGCTTCATAATAGGTTATAACTTTGACCAATCCATATGATATTCACACATAACTGGATAACCCAACTAATTAAGAGATCTAAATATGTAAGTTCAATCACATGACTGCTATTTATACTAGTGAGGTATTTATCGTCTACTCAGATTCAGACAATAATGTGTCCCACAAATTAATTGTCATGTTTTATTTGTTTGTTTCCAAACCTTTAAGATCTCTTCCTACTCTCATATTTCATGGTGTGATTTTGGTGAAATAAAGTAACATTATTTTTCAAGGTCCTTATCTTTCATTTTACGGCCAAGTTTGCTACCAGCAGATTGTAGCAAAAACAACACAAAGTACAGAATCTAGAAATATCCATTATGGTATTCTGCCTTTTGAATTAAATTTTGCTAATGAATTAACTTTGTTCCTTAAAATTCTTCAGGGGATTTGAATGATCACTTGTTTAAATTATTATTCATCCATATTAGTGTATACGTGACTGACATAAGTGTGTGTGTTTAAGCAGGCTTAGATATAATGAAAGGATGGATCTGGTTTTATTTGAAACCAATAAACTCTGGTATATTCATCTGAATGGTAATGCTTGCCATGGTCTTGGTCAATTGTACATATGAAGAGAAGAGGAGCTTTTTTAACTACTAACAATTCAAGGAATAAGATGTATATAACATATTTTTTTTTTTGGGGGGGGGGATTAAATTATATTTGTGTAAAATGGAAATAAATTAAAAAGTAGAAAGAAACTCTGTAGAAGTAAATGTAGCTCTACTAACCCGCTTCGTTCTTCTGTAATACGGATACCATGGTAACCAAAACATATGCATTCCTTTGATAAAATATGAATATAAGACAAGTACTCGTATATTTTCCCGCGGGTATATTGTATATATTCAACTAAAATACCATTAAGTGCACGATACAGTGGGTGTTCAATACGAATAGTTCATTTCTACTCAATACGATAGGAATTGTCCAATCAAAACTTTAAAGGAATAATTATTTAATGGAAGATCTGTAAATGTTACAGATTATAATTTTGAGAATTTTTTAATCTGATTTTATCTTTTTGATACACCGTTATTGATGATCCAATTATCCCTCGCGACCAAAATGGTATAAGCAATGCTATAACTGTTATATCACCTTTGACGATGTCATAAGAGGGATTTGTTTGAAATACAGACTAAGCTGATTTACAGATACGACTGTCTGGTATAACAGACATAGCACATAGTCATATAGTATATTGATATAGCTAGGTATTCTATTGCAGTCGCTACGGACTAAAACATGTTTGTTTACATGGATGAAAGTGCTACAGTATGCATAGCTATAGAGACTTCACTAGTTGATATTCTAACTTTAAGATATTGATATAAATATACAGCTGACTTTTTTAATGCATTTGTTTCAAACTGACAGATCAGTGAGTAATTGGACATTAGTAGGTGATACAGTTCACGGTAGGTCAGAGCGTTCAACTAGGATATGATCTTCATTTTCCCGACACTCTTGAAATGTGCGCATTGTTACATGTTGTCAAGTGTCTGCTTCCTGTCAGGCTCACAGTATACGTTAGAAATACCTTTGACGATATTACGACGTTTTCATCACCGTTTCATTTTCCCGAGCTTTGTTTTTTGTTCACTTTCTTTTGGGGCTAGAAAACTTCTTTTCATATTTTATTATAAACTGTCCATACTACTCTCTTTCAACGCTCTTTCATCTGATATGGAACATATTCATGTGTTCCTCAAGCAGCCATATCCATTGTTGTGTTATATTATTCATTTAACATGAAACGAAACCTTATATAATCGTAAATGTTTAGATAGATGTGTGCGCATTAATGAAGTGGTAATTAATGTAATCACACGTCGCACTGTAGGACATTATTCGAATACAGTAAACTTGAACCCAATATAGGACAATCGGTCATAAAATTCCATGTATTGCCTAATTATCGTAATAGCATACTTTCTCTGGTTTGATTTGTTATTTATAAATGAACATATCAAAGATGAAAAACAACTTCGTTAAATATTCTAATGGAGGTGGGGGGGGGGTAGGGGGGGAGTAGCTAGGTCCCGAACTGAAGTAACGATAATTATATTTAAAAAAAGAAATGTTCATATGTCAACGACGAGGAGTTATTTGTCCAGGAAGTTTGTATCGTACAGTACAACGTACTTCAGAAACCCTTGTGACGAGGTATGGTACAAATAACATGAGGTATGGTACAAATAACACGAGGTATGGTACAAATAACACGAGGTATGGTACAAATAACATGAGGTACGGTACAAATAACATGAGGTATGGTACAAATAACATGAGCTATGGTACAAATAACATGAGGTATGGTACAAATAACATGAAGTATGTTACAAATAACATGAGGTATGGTACAAATAACATGAAGTATAGTACAAATAACATGAAGTATAGTACAAATAACATGAGGTATGGTACCAATAACACGAAGTATGGTACAAATAACATGAGGTATGGTACAATTAACATAAGGTATGGTACAAATAACATGAAGTATGGTACAAATAACATGAGGTATGGTACAATAACATAAGGTATAGTACAAATAACATAAGGTATGGTACAAATAACATAAGGTATGGTACAATTAACATGAAGTATGGTACAAATAACATGAGGTATGGTACAATAACATGAGGTATGGTACAAATAACATGAGGTATGGTGCAAATAACATGAGGTATGATACTAATAACTTGATATATGGTACAGATAACATGAGGTATGGTATAAATAACATGAGGTATGGTACAAATAACATGAGGTATGGTGCAAATAACATGAGATATGATACTAATAACTTGATATATGGTACAGATAACATGAGGTATGTTACAACTAACATGAGGTATGATACAAATAACATGAGTTATGGTACAAATAGCATGAGGTATGGTACACATAACATGAGATATGGTACAAATAACATGAGGTATGGTACAAATAACATGAGGTATGGTACAAATAGCATGAGGTATGGTACACATAACATGAGATATGGTACAGTACAAATAACTTGGGGTATGGTACAAATAACATGAGGTATGGTACAAATAACATGAGGTATGGTACAAATAAATGAAACTAAATGAAGTCTCCCTTCCACGCACGTACTCCAGCACTTTCGTCCTATTTCCTAATTATTTTTGTCCTTCTTTCTCCGCATGTAGACCCCTGTATGCTCTCCTTATAGAAGTAATTGCCTTGTGAATCAATACAAATTCTCAATTTTAAAGTAGAGAATATTCAGACAGATAAATCCTTATAAAACAAAATGAATCTATCGTGCTTGCAATGTCTCTCTTTAACACCGTCTCAGTCAAAAATGTTTTATTGGTGAAAGATCGATGCATACTTTTCATCTCTAGAATCGTTACGTTGTGACGTCACTGTACGCAGTAATACAACAGTCAGTAAATGTTACTCGGTTCTAATAGTTGCAGTTGTAATGGGATTTGAGGGATCCATATTGATTATATTTCATTATTTATTTAGATTAATGTATATATACGTGACTGATATGAATGTGTGGGTCCAAGCAGGCTTATATGAAACGGCAGATCTGTTTTTAACTTGAAACAAAGAAACAAGTGTATTTTTTAGGTAGATTTCATCAATTATATAGATGTTCTGTAACATTCAAGGAAAATTGAAGTAGAGGTAGTATAGGTCTACTGTACTTAAAGGTGTTAAATTTAAGAATTATATTTAACTTTAAAGAAACGTCTTTTGTACCATCCTTTATATGTACAGTACTATGAATAAGCAGCAGCATTATGATACAAAACAAGGCAACGGTGAATCTGAACTAATAATGGTTTAAAATATTTGCATTATTTCTTTCGTCTTTTGAATAACTACTGTAGTAATGTGTAAAACGTAGAGTCCTGAAGGAGCCTGGGCCAGATAGGGGGAGGGGTGGGGTGTTCAAAGTAACTGGTAATGTGGTTGATTTTAAACAATTACCACCCGGCAAATAATTATATTCAAGCGCTGACAATAACATAATGCAACATCCTGGCCTTGTATCCTCACATGGTTCCTGTTGTTATTAGTACTCTTTCCACCAGAACCATTCAATATGTCTGTATCTTATAGTATAAGACACACTCTGGTGTAGTTGAGTCCATTGATTCCTGATTCCAAGCCGAGTCCGAGACTACTTCGTCCGAGTATGGTATACTCTCGAGTTCGAACAGAGTTCTATAGAGTATATGAGCAACCCAAATCAAGTCCAAGTCCAGCTAATACATAGAGACAAAGCATTGACGAGCTCACACGGTTTCTGCCTATACTAGTCTAATAGACACACAGGGAGTATCTGTTGCATAAACCCTCTCTAATCTTTTATAAATATACAGGCCGTCGTTTCCAGTCCTGGACTAAAGTTTCCTTGCCTAAGTTGGACAGAGTCAACTATTGCGAAACTGATTATTTGCGCATGTTCAAACTCCCAATAAACAAACACACGGACTAATTTAGAAAGAAGAAAATCCATGCAGGTTTTATTATATTTCATGATTTATTTCAATGTTTACAGATCTACACTATTCTATTTAATTATCCCATTGTATCTGTTATAGTATGTGTTGATCAGACAACTGCATATCCCAAAATGTCATGGATTATCTGTACACGACTAACAGTACGATATGAACAGACCATCTAAGACTAAGGGGTGGGGTGGGGGACCAGTATGCTGCTTTTGCTTTTTGCTTTTTCTGACATTAAATCGATCCAACTACGAGTTCTATCTTTAAATACTTCTCTCTTTTCCCTTCTCGTCATATTCTCTGTCGTTCAGGATAACCACCTGATTATCTCAGTGAGTAGTTGGTGATTATGACGTCACTCCGTTTTCGATGACGTCATACGGTGGTTGATGACGGGTTTAATACTAACATTGCCTTCCCTATTGAGATGATGTTGGTGTTTATGTTATTAAGTCCGTGTATCTTACAGTGACGAGTCTGTCTCCTATATTGACTTTAGTGTGTTCAATACAGATGTGTGTTTACCTGCCAGGAATAATTTACTGCGATATTTGTGAAGATATATCATTCTAACGTATACATTTTTGCTTCGTCATATCATATTTTCCTGAAATTCAATTTTAAAATCTCATGGTTTTAACCTTTCTCTTCCTTTCAGGTCTGTGACCGTGAGGGTAATCTACCAGGAGAAGAGGTAAGAGAGACAAAGATTCATGTTACCGTTAATTAGTAATGATAATCTTAATAACAGACAAAAGATGTGTTAATTAATGTTGAGCAAAGAAATAAGGCAAAGGAGTATTATACTTTGTTTCTCATCAGGGGGAAAGATTTATAATTGACGTGTATCGAACAGGGAATTTAGATAAACCAGTTACAATTTTATATCTCGTAACGATCATAACACTGTTCTCAATGTCAAGTTTAGATGCGGCCTTAATAATCTTCCTTACACACACACTGTCAAAGAAATGATAAACAAAGAAACAAATAGACCTTTAAAAACCAGGTTATTCCGATGTTATGATGTTTTAAAGTCTCACACAAACTTGGTATTTACCTTCTAAAAGTTTCAGCTTTCCAGGCAAGGTTGACTGTTAAAGGAAAGGAAAGGTGTGACCATTTTCTCCAAACACAAAAAAGGCTAATTCTAGAAGTCTCTACTCAAATCTCCCATAAATCTCTACTCTGGTATTCTTTGATCATATAAAATCATTAGAATCATTCTCTGGGATCGGGGAGGGGTTGGGGATGGTTAGGGGGGGGGGGTGAGCTAAGCTTCTCACAGAAATTCGGAAAACGATGCAATAAAGTTTGCATGTAAGCATCATCACATAGCCGTCAAACAGGAATAAAAAAACAAAAAAATAAAAATATTGAAATTGAAGAGATAAACTGATCGGCTCTGTTGGTATGCAAGCTGATTTACTGGGTTTTGAGGGTATCCGTTGGGTTATACCATCATTATTATTCATTGTGATTGGAGAGGGTCCATTGTGACATAAACTGGCTAACTCAGAGTAGAAACCATTCACTGTGGAATGTGAGCATACCAAGCTGTTGTTACCAAATATAAGGAAACTAGAAACAATATAAAAAGTAAATGCTTTAATATCTAAGGGATCACGTGCATCAGGTAATTTACAATGAGGGTCTCTTTAGACTGAACTGACATGATAGCAACGGCGTAGGTATTTAATGAAGATGAACCTACGTGTTTGTGAGGTGACTTCTCAATATTTACAACAAAAAGTCAAAATCAAGAATAAACACGGCAATTGAGCAATATACTTAAATCAATTTATATGTGTCAGTCCAGAACGGCAAGATATACAATTAATTTAGAGAAGATTGTTGTCTAAAAATGGATTGATTTCTAGCACAACCTGATACTGTTAGTATTTAACCGTGTAATTGGACATTTTTAATATTAGTTTAGAAACAACAATAATATCAGTCAAATTGAGATATAGGCCTAAGACATCATTCTATTTTATTTTCCAAGTGATGATATTAAATTTTCAAATATTTAATATGAACATTAATCTTATAAGCATATCGCCTAAACACATTTGAAAACAGATGGCGCATGTTATACCAAATCAAAAGGTAATTTTTTCTTTGTTTTATTTAAATTTGTTTCATTATATGTAAAGACACCTGACTAGTCCAGCTACCAAACAATGTTCTTATGGATGTTTTTTATGTCTTCTTTTTCTAGAATTAACACAAGAGCTGTTTTCATTTTGAATTAAGAAACGCTATACTGATACTGAACAGAGAAACTAACAATATAGTAAGAAACTTTTAGGAAAGTACTCTGGCTCACAATTTCTTATTTTGGATGTTACTGTAAGCCCTGTAGCTGCAAACTAGCAGGTTCCCAGACATTGGTACTATGGTAACCACATATGCCCGGATGCTGTGGGATTGGGATGGTAGTGAATTCTGGTCGCGAATAATTTTTAGAGGAACAGTGATTTTCAATCATAGTTGTGTCAATTTTCGCATTGGGGTCCCGGGATGCCATACAAAATACTTAAAAACTTGATTTCAGGAGTTGTTTAGACTTCGTAGGCATTATGCCTCCGGGTCAAACTAGACCATTGACCATTGGGTATTTAGCAGGCACTTGACCGTCGGAACATTCACAGGGCAACGCTTCAGACCCACTGAACATTGGCCTGAGTCCGCCTTCCAACCCCCCCCCCCCTCGTCCCCCTGTTCATCTCTAACCTGTGTTATTGGGACTACTTTATAAATCACCATAGATCTAAATTCTGAAAGATTTATCCTTCATTAAATTATAGTTTTGGAGAACAAGGTAACACTAGCAAACAAGACTCTGTCTTGCGCACTATAATGTGTATTTAAAATTAACTCCTAAACTGTTAATAGTCTTTGCAATATAATATGCATTTATTATTAAAGCCTAAACTGTATAATATTCCTCCACTGAAAACAAATGTTGTTAACTATAATAACACAAGTTCCGCCATAACAAAACATAAGAGCAGAACCCGATCTAGAATGGCCAAGAGAACCAACTAAAATAACAATCCCGTTATATGTCACTAATGGTGACGTCGTGGAATTTCCTTATTAAAGGAACAACAGTATAAATGTCAGATAGTGACACGGTCTACTCAACATTGTACTTAACCTTTAAACAAAGTTTAATCAAATTGGTTTCAAAGTTCTAGAGGAAGAAGGGTGAGGGGTGGGTCCAGCTGGGAATATATAAACCACACTGATGGATCAAACTCAGGTTACCTTCAGAATGAAGTACACTGGTCATTTTAACACCCTAAGAATGCTGACCCTTCACCAGCTCTTGAACCCTCACCTTTGTATTGCATAATCACGTGAGTCAATGTCCAGTTTGATTTGCCTCCTACATTTGTGAATTCTTAAGAAAAGCACATAATGAGAGCTGAGTGACCTAGATATGTTTCTGTAACGATTACATTAATGTTTGAAGGAATTGTCGAACTTTCATAATGATAAGAATGTTAAACCCTGCAGCTCAATTGAAAATGGCTACTCAACTTGACGGGATCAGCTTATAAACAGGACAGAACATTTCCCTGCATCTCACCAATGTGTTATAGTACATTGGGTTGCATTGATTGAGTCATCGTGATATCAAGGGGAAATCCCCTGGATAGGTCATTTGATGGTTACCGGCAGGGAAGAGGATGGGGTGTGGAGATAAGTGAACTGATTCTTGTACAGTAATCCTGTTTTTACACAGCAATCACTGTTATAGATTGGGAGAGGATTAGATCCTTGAGTTATGAGTCAATAATTGTTGACATAAACTTTTCAATTTTGTTACGTATATACTTATTTTTAATATTTCAAGCAAACAGTAGAACCTTTTTATAGAATCCAACCTTCACAAATTAGTCATGACAAGCACGGAATCAAAGCGAACACAGCATTAGTGACCATGGTTTCATGGATTTAGGCTCCATGTGTATATCATGTTCAGTACTAAAATATTCGCAGGACGTACTCGTTAGAAATCACTAAAATAATAACTGAAATAATAACAATAAACAGGGCAAAAATTGGCAAGACATTTGAAAACATACAAAGTTTAATGTAACATGAATCGATTGATCTGAAATAACACTTTTAATATGGATGCATGTGATTAATATTTACAACATTTAACTATACTGCATTGTCTTTGTTTCTGTATTATCTTACACATATTCATTACTTTTATTTTTCCTCTTGTTTAGGGATTCTTAAAGGAGAGTTACAAGTTGAGCTTGGCGAACTTCAACCGGGCAAGGCGCAAGTAACTGTCAATACAGCTGAATACTCTCTACCTTAGTATTTAACATTGTATTTGTAACAGTGATTGTCTGCTACTTTTAATTGTAAAGTCTTAATATATTAAATATAATCTCCATCAATAACCAGAATTTGTATTCCTGTATCTGTGATTATCTAATGTTATCTGGTCACTAATGTCATTTGCTTCAACTATAATTGGTTTTATTATATTTTTCATTAACAAAGATGATCCCTGATTAAATGTATGGAAGGGGTGTTGTCTAGGTATTACTTCCCCATTATTCCACGAATAAGTATTTTGCTTGACCCATTTATTATGATAACAATGAAACCTAATATATCTCATTTTATCTCTATCTTACAGTTCAATGCAAGATGCATGTTCATCTGGCGTTGCCAATCATCAACAGGACTGGGACGTCATTAACTCAATCCTCTATCAACATCAACTAGACTAGCAAGATTGTGACGTCATTAAATGCCTATATTCTCAAGACAATGGAATGGTGACTTGATGAAGACTGTAACTTTTACATTCATTGTGAATGGATCTTGTTAGAGAGATAAGGAGACTATTTATATAGGAGACTACTTATCTCTTGGATGTTAACTATTGAGAGAGGGAAGAAAGAGAGCACAATCCCTATCTTACTCTCTGTGTATATGTGGAGGGGCGGGTGTGGGGGTGGGGAGGGAGTGTTGGAGGGGTTGGATGACGTACCCACCACATTGGTGACCAAGTAGATATTATAGTATTCATTTGCACCACCACCAGAACGCTTATTGTAGAATTGGAATTGAATGGTAATATGCAGTATTTTTTTAATTTTATTTTCCTGGTATGTATCAAAGTCTTCGTTACTTGCGTAAATTACGAGAAAGGTTTGTACACCTACTCGCGTGTCTCTTGTCATTTATTGCTGGTGACCTGCTCTCAGCCTCCATGCACTCCTCGGTACAGGGTAAAACATCTTTCATTAGTCCATTTGTTTGAAATGATATGATTCATCAAAATCCAGACCCCTATCTCCAACCCCCCCCACCCCCACACACCCCGACAAACACTTTACTGCTCAGAAAATTAATTACACGCCTTATTCTGTTAATGCTTCTATACTATTTTTAAGCAGACATGTTTAGAATGCTTTTGTTATAATCTGTACATACTGTATCCACGTACACTCGGTCACTAGGAGTGCGTGATTACACTTTTTCTTCGTTCTTCCTTTTACTACATTTTGATTTAAACTGTGACGTATCGGTTACTTAATGTCTTAACCCTAACAAGAGTAGAGTCACCTTAATTGTGTCAATGCTAAGACAATATACATGACATTTATACTTAGTGGTGATATTAATTAATATCTGTGATATGTTTTTTTTTCTAAGCCAGCATTTCTTCATGTTTGTCGGTTCCAATGTATTATCTTAACTTGAATACAATTAGATGACATGACTGTGACGTCATATCATATGATTGAAATAACAAATGTATATTCTGTATTGTAAGTAACTGAGACTTAACCGTTCAATACTTTTCATTGTATTCTTTGATTATTATTTTTGCTTTATAATTGTTTTTATTGATTTATAATCTGTCCGTTTCAATCACCATCTTATTAATTAAGTTATATCGTCATATCCTATTTGATGTATTGACTGGTCCCTAGGCGTATACGAATAATATAACATGAATGCTTTAAATTGTTCCCCGACATTTAGTGTTAACACTAACATTTCATTATTAACAATCAAGTAAAGGATGCTTTGATCATGCGCAATTAGTTCAATCTCTACAGGTGTGATGACATAACGTCGATACAGGATTTAACATTACTAAAGAAATTAATGAGGTAGACAGATTCCCCTTATTTTTAGGGCTTTTAATGGATATCATATTTTTATTTTTCATTTGCTTACTCTAGAATTTTGCTACATTTTGAAAACTGTCTGTTGAAGTGTTGGTTATGTTTTGACTCAAAAGAGACTGTAACGTCGATAATCTTAAAAGGAGAAGAGGAAAATGTACATTTGACTTATTAAAGAGAATCATATACTTAGCATCCTGGTGAAATTTGTATCCAATCCATGCGTTTTGGAGATATCGATAGCTGAAATTGTAACAGTTAGTACCAAAAGTGAACTTGGAGCAAACAGGTGTGACGTCATAGTTGCACACTAACAGAAAAATGTTCCAGTTTTTTTATGTTTTTACTTCCTTCGTTTGACTTTGGATTGGGAAGGATCCCAACTTTGCTTTAGTGTATTTGATGATGACAATATCCATTACTTGCAAAATACATATAGTTTAGTGCCTACCAAGTTTTGATTCCTTATCGAAGGCAAAAGGAAAATATGCGATGGCGTATGCGTGTATGTGTGCGTCTGTGACACTTTCTTGAGTCCGCGATAACTCAACGACGGGGTGATGCATATTTGTCATACTTGTTAAGTAGATAAAAGGTGTGCCCATTTTTATAGAGATGACCTTTTATTAATAAGGTTATGGTGTCAAACGTAAAACGTTTTACTTTGCAATAACTCCGCAACCCGAAGTCGGATTGCAGCCAAACTTGGTATACAGTTGCTGGTTAATGTCTGGGCCCCCAAAAATTCCGGACCCAATTTTGAGCTGGTGGGACCAAAGTTTATTTCCAACTAAAATGCATTTTGAGGCAACTTCTTTGGGCCCGAATTTTTGGAGCCCAATATTTTGGGACCATCTCAGCCCACTTTTTCTCTCCATTGCAATAACCATTGCAACCGTAAGTCGGGTTGTAGCCAAACTTGGTAAACAGTTGTTGGTTAATAGCTGGTACATGTAGGCCATCTGGACCCCAATAATTCCGGGCTCATTTTCGGACCGGCAGGGCCCATTTTTTATTTTCAACTCAACTGCATTTTGGGACAAGTTCAATGGGCCCGAATTTGTGGGCGCAATATTTTTGGGACCATTTGAGGGCAAAATTTTATTCGGCCCAAGTTTTTGGAAGGGCCAACATTTGATATTGCTATAACTCCACAACTTTCAAGTATATATGATTGTTTCCAAACTTGGAATACAGTTGTTGGTTAGTAGCTGGTATATGTAGGCATAAATATTATGATAATGAGTGGTGGCATACAACACTTTAATATTCCACATACCAAGGAACCATAGTGACCGTTGGGCTTTTGTTAATGTTTTATCGCCTTCATTTACCCTATACGTTGTTATTTTATAGTCCTAAGTAAAGAATTTGGACAAAACGATCACGTGAGCTTACATAGTTTAACGAGATTGAATATGATAATTAATGCTGACAATGTTATGTACATTACGTAAGCCCTATATGCAATGGTATGCTCTCTGTGTTTCACGATTTTATTTTTTCCTTAAAATGTTTACTGAATCTGTTAAAGTTCCTACTTGTTTTGTGAGACTAAAGGAGAATCAAACCAACGATCATTTTAATATTATGTGATAGGTAAGCTATCAATCATTTAATATTATGTGATAGGTAAGCTATCGATCATTGTAATATTATGTGATAGGTAAGCTATCAATCATTTTAATATTATATGATAGGTAGCTTTCGATCATTTAATATTACAAGGTAAACTATCGATCATTTTAATATTATGTGATAGGTAAGCTATCGATCATTTAATATCATGTCATAGGTATAAACTATCGATCATATTTAATTTTATGTCATAGGTAAGCTGTCGATCAATTTAATAGTATGTGATAGGTAAGCTATCGATCATTTTAATATGATGTGATAGGTAAGCTATCGATCATTTTAATATTATATGATAGGTAAGCTATCGATCATTTTAATATTATATGATAGGTAAGCTATCGATCATTTTAATATTATGTGATAGGTAAGCTATCGATCATTTTAATATTATGTGATAGGTAGCTTTCGATCATTTAATATTACATGATAGGTAAGCTATCGATCATTTTAATATTATGTGATAGGTAAGCTGTCGATCATTTTAATATTACGTGATAGGTAAACTATCGATCATTTTAATAGCATGTGATAGGTAAGCTATCGATCATTTAATATTACATGATAGGTAAGCTATTAATCATTTTAATATTATGTGATAGGTAAACTATCGATCATTTTAATATTATGTGATAGGTAAGCTATCGATCATTTTAATACTATGTGATAGGTAAGCTATCGATCATTTTAATATTATGTGATAGGTAAGCTATCGATCATTTTAATATTATGTGATAGGTAAGCTATCGATCATTTTAATACTATGTGATAGGTAAGCTATCGATCATTTTAATATTATGTGATAGGTAAGCTATTAATCATTTTAATATTATGTGATAGGTAAACTATCGATCATTTTAATAGCATGTGATAGGTAAGCTATCGATCATTTTAATAGCATGTGATAGGTAAGCTATCGATCATTTTAATATTATGTGATAGGTAAGCTATTGATGAGCAAGTCACTTTAGGTCACTTACGCATTTGAGCAAAAAATGCATTTGATTTTTGAGATATCGATTCTTAAATATTTGTTTAGGTACAAGAATTGTAGATTTGAATAAGTTTTGAAATTTTACGTTTGACTTCATTAATTGCTTCATTAACAATCTTTTATAATATGGTATATAGGCAGAACGTTAAAAGTAAATTCTTTTAGCATTTCATAATTTTGGCGTAGTAAAGCTGATAATATTATGTATATATCAAGTAATCCTTAAATACAAAGATCGTCTCTGTGTAGTATATACTCTTTATTTTGTTCTTTCATTGTTATTTTAATGCGCCTTATAAATGATTCTACTGGTTTTATTTTATTAAAGATCTTCTTTATTTCTTTATATTCCGATATTTTCCTTCGATTTAGAACAATTATAAGACTCTAACTAATACTTGCTCTAATTATTGTTATATTTAGTCATTAATTGTTTGATTGCTGTCTGCTTAAACCATTTATTAATTTTACTTTCTTTCAAGATTTAGTTGCTTTTCTTTCGTTCCTCCTATTCTATATTATGAATTAATCTTTGATATTACTCACGCGTAATAAAGTGAAAATTAGAAGAATATTGTTCAATGTTATCATAATAACAATGACTGGCTGTCTACCGTTTATACCATTAATGGTGTTACTCAAAATCATACTTAACCATTGTCTTAGACATTAATTAATAACAATGACATGTACTGTTTTTTGATCCAGTTCTTTGTTCCATTATTATGATCTCTAATGACGTTTCCCCGAAGACAATAGGAACACGTGACTTTGACATATTATAGTAAGATTTTAACATAAAAGTAACGAAGATAATGTGCTGTATATTTAATATTAACCTTAAATGCAATGATCTGCTCTCCAAACTTATCATTCATTCTTCTCGTTATTTTGCTTCTTCTTATTAATGGTGCTGGTTAAGGATTAATGAATATTCATGATCTCTTCATTGTAATTCAGTGTTTGTCGTATTTGCTTTACCCCAATTGGATAATATGAAGCCATAAAATTTAACAGTTTAACACAAGCCCCATGCATCCAGCAAAATTGAATATACGTACATAGCTAACACCGACTAACAGATAAATATGGAAGAAATCACTGCGTTGCAGTATCTGTTTTTGATATTAGATATTTCCACGGAAATATTTATTCCTTTATTTTGTAATTGTTCTTGGTATCTTCCATATTTCTGTATGCTTGTACAATATTTAATTTTTGCAACCAAACACAGATGTTTCCTTTCAGGCGATCCTGGTCTCTCATTGTGATAAATTACGACCGATTCATCCCATTTATCTGTTACTATATCATAAGTTCATATCGTAGAATCTTATAATGAAATTATTGATATGTATTGATATTGTAATGTCAATGGAAGAAATAAAGGAAAGCTAATCAGATAAATATTGTCAACAGTGTTATCTCTGTGTAACATGTAGTTAATGTACTAACTTGTAATTTCAACCTCCTTTTCATGTCCTGCGTCAATGTCACACAGAAGGTCATGGCTATACAGTAACTCTCAAACAGGTGAGGCTGGTATAGTTGCCACGGTTGAGATTAAACAACTCTTGTCCTAATAAAAGTGTTGATATCTCTATATGCAGGTGCGTATCCAGGGGGGGGGGGCGTTGGGGGCGCGCGCCCCCCGGGTAAGAAAAAGAGGAGAGAAAAAAAGAAAAGGAAAAAAGGGGAAAAAAGAGGAGGAGGAGAGGAAGGAAGGGAAAAGAAAAAGAAGAAAAAGGAGAAAAGGAGGGAGCAAAAGAAAAACGCGAAGAGAAAGAGGAACAGTGACATCATTACAGCGCTGAAGGGTAGCCAGTGACGGATCAATGATTTCGTAAAAGTGTGACTCACCCTACCCCTTACACCGACAGCTCCACTTTTTGACGTTTCCATTTTCCTCTCTCACTAATGATCTATATATACTATATATGGTCTATCATAACGCGTGTGTAGAATTGTGCTATGAAACCAACTGTGGCTGGTCTCGAACTCGACCGTGTCGTAGGGGAACATGACGATTTTTGGGATGGGGGCGACCGCCCGCCCCCCCCCCCACCATTCAGCATTTTTTTAAATGATATCGCTAAGTAATTTCAAAATAGAAAGTGCTTAGATGCAACTTACAAGGCCTGGGAAGTGTCATTTCCAGCGATCTGGGAGACATTTTCGGCCAAAATTTGCTTGTACGCTTCGCGCTAACAAATGGTCCTGGGTAGTGCCATTTCCAGCGATCTGGGAGGCATTTGCGGCCAAAATTTGCTTGTACACTTCGCGCCAACCTATGGTGGCGCTACGCTTAGATAATTTGCCTACAGGCTTCGCCCCTCCCTTGGCAAATTCCTCGCTACGCGCCTGTTCGAATTTGTAACGCAAACAGCAGATATCACATCATGTCAGTGAGCATGAAAATGGCGTTCCAGGATGAAAAGCCTCAAAACTGTCCGACTTGCCTGAAAAAATAACCAAAACTTTTCGCGCGCTTCGCGCGCGTTCAACGTGTTCATGTCAATATCATATAAGCAAGCATCGGTTATTACATCGCATGCCATCATTTACCGTACGGTCCGTTAAAATTGCGCAGTATACCGCGGGATGCTAATGTAAACAATGACATGTCTCATGTAGATGTATAAAAAGCATGGAGGTCCAATTATGTCAAAATTCTCTTTTACATTAGTAATGGCGAATTAGGGGCTGCACCCCCGCCGCGCAGTGGCGGAGCGTCCATACGGTCAGGCCCCCCCCCCGACGGACTCAAATGGACTGCTGGCGCCTTTTTCAGCTCTTTACCACTTTTTACTTATTCTAGATTATTGACTTTTTTATTGCGCTCTCATCTACTTATTGACATTTGTCACATTTTGTTGGTGTAATTTGGCAATGATACCTTATTCTTCGTTTATCTGCAAAGGGTCATTTCCGGCGATCTAGGGAGTATCTTTACTCAAAAATTGTCTGTACGCTACGCGCCAACCAGTGGTGGCGCTCCGCTTAGATAGTGTCGAAAGCGCCCCTACAGACCATTCTCGCCCCTCCTGACCAATACCCCTAGCTCCGCCACTGCCGCCGCGCCTCCTACGCTTATGTGTGTAGTGTTCGGTTTCGGATATATCTGCTATTTTTTCATTTCCTTCAATCAAGTTTTATAATAGCCGTTATAAGAGGTTTTAATATTTCTACACCAATAAATTAACTGTGTCTGAATTTTCCAAAATTTCTGACCAACATTCTGCATCACACTTCCCTCTACTCGTGCAATTTTGACCGGTCTGTTAGGGGTTGAAGGAAGTTTTTCTATATTGGTTGTCCATAGATGAAATTTTGTACAACATTATGGGTATGTTTTGAAGTGAGTTTATTCACGAGAAATGTGAATTTTCAAATTCTGAACAAATATGGGGCTTAAAACCTTGAAAAGTGGGGCTGACGGGTATTGAGGGCCGCGACGTAGAATCACCTACAAAAGCAAAGACCCACAGGATATGCGATCAGGTCGAACATGGTGTGTGCCGGGTTGACAATCTTCAAAAAGGTTATGGATGGGAAAAAAAAAACTTTTAGGAATACTTCGTTCTCAGGCAAAAAGTGTACATCTGGTTGATCATTTCAAGCCCGAGAAGTGCCGTTTCCGGTGATCTGGGGGGTATCAAAATAAGAAATTTTCTTGTACGCTGCGCGCCAACCGATGGTGGCGCTCCGCTTAGATAGTAATACGCGCCCCCCGGGTTAGAAAATCCTGGATACGCGCCTGATATGTGCCTTAAATTTAAACTTTCTCTTCAAGTTCATCCCAACATTTGTAGAAGCAAGTGCTTTTTGAAAGATTATAAACTTCCAACTTATTACCAAATATTCGAGAGTGTCATAAAATGATCGTAAAGCATATTGTTCTATGTGGCACACGGTGAACATTATCTGATATATATAGAAGCGTATTTTGGGGCAATATCTGAATCATCCCCAGGTGGGATTTCAAACTTTTTAAAATGTTCCTTGATTTTTCTTATAGAAATCGAATTTCACTCCTCGTCCCTATACGAGTATCTCTCGTTGTCAACGTTTATTGTGTTAATCATTAACGTCTGTGCACGCGTGGGGGGGGGGGGGCGTGGTGTTCCTTGTGGATTCCTTACATTCAATTAACCTTAACTCGAGATGAACTTCTACATTTGAATTTCATTTGGTAAATTAAAGATGAGTTAATAAACTGGTATATCAATTATACCGATACCCCTGGCCACTATATATTCTTACTGAAATCATTTCTCCCGTACAATGTCCTTTCCCTTCCCCGTTCGTCCCCAACTGCACTGGATACCACGTATATCTGTTTCTATGGATTGACAAAGTCATAATGCTTATAAAATGTATGCTAACATTTTTTGAGGCCTTTGTTAGGTAACACTTTGTCACCCCCGTCTGCAGGGTTTTCATTAAACTGTCCCCTAAAATGAAAACGAAAGTGTAAATTAGCTGAGAATGTTTATTAATACATCGATGACGATATCCGATTCTATTTTATTTATAATTTTATGTCGTGAATTTGAAGGTTTGCTTCATAGACTTGTTTTCAACATAGATGTCAATCCTTTCTTGTTTACACTCTCTTTGACTCAGTTTCGAAAGGTCATAAACATTGACCTATATTGATGTCTGGCAGTAATATAAATGGCTTATTTCATCCTTCATGGTGTGATTTTGTGGTCTGCAGTAAAAGAGATATATCATCTCGTTAAAACCGCGGTTTATGGTATACCACTGTGGTGATTCATCCCAAGCAAGCGATATTATCAGATTGATACAAAGTTCAGTGATGGGTAATGATTGTTCCTTAATGTTACGTGTTTAATTAGTCAAGTTACTGATAGTAATCATGAAGTTAATAAACAAATAAAACAGAACACACATCAAAGTTCAAAGTAGGAAAGGGAAGTCGGGTGTGGATGGCTGTATATCTGGACACACTAGCATATATGACGTCATGATCAATTGTTGGTGCGTAAGATATGCATCACCATACATATATCATGGTAAGACTGGACTGGAGGGTGGAGCGGAACGGGGGGAGGGGGTGGAGGTTGGCGTGGTTAAGTTAAATTATTTAGGTTGTACTGAGGACACATGTGGTTCAATTTATTATTATGAACATTGCCTTGTCAAAGTTAAATATAAACGAAGCAATTTTGACTTTAATTTGCCGGAAGTCATTTTTTTCCAAGATGAATATATTACGTAAAACGACAGTCGATCCATTTCTAGAGTGAGGCAAGATCGGGATGTGTGTGGAAGGCTAATGTGACCGGAACGATGGTAAAACCTGATCATGTTTGGTTAACGTACGTATGAAAATAATTTAACATTTGAGACACTTTAAGTAGCATGTTTGTGTGTAAAGTAGTAACTTCAATCTTCCCGATCAAGCCATGTAATGTTAGCTTCTATGATAATATTATCAATATATCTTACCATGTGACTGTGACCGTACACCTGCTGATAAGAAAGAAAATGTTTGGACCAATAATACACGATAAAATACATTTGTGTTATCTAACACACAAATTCAGTGTTATCTTTTTCTTCTTCATTTACAAGCCTTCGCTCTGCATACATTATTACATCGCTTAATGATATCTTAATTTACCTGAACATACTCTTAAGCAAACGTTACTTTACACATCTGTGATGAAAAGAAAATGTTTTTTTCTGTTTATTAATTCCTTAAAGTAGCCGTGTTTCGACTTATTAAGAATAATACCAAAACCTTCATACTATTCAAAATTAGATTGTAATTAATCAAATTAATGCATCTTGTTTTTTAGTCGAGAGTAATTAATAAAGTACAGAAAGCTTGCAACCTGTCGTCACACAGATATTTTTTTATTTAGATTTAATACTTTAAAGAACTAAAGATGATCTGAAAACATCCAAACTTTAATAAACTGTTTCTTTGAATTTAGCACTACAATTTTAACGAACTATTTTGCTATGGTATTCCTGAAGAAAATAACAGATTTACTCAAAATCAACCTAAATTTTTGTTATAATTATACAAATAATAATCTACTTAGCCTAAAACGAAATAGCCCAACGTTACAGACTAGCATTCAATATAAAAATACACTTAAAAATGTTGCATTCAAAGTTAACCATTTCTCTGCACTGGTCTTAACAGCAGTGATCGCCGCACAGTTCTTACGTATCTGTGGGCAAAGCGTACGAGCGCCCTCTAAATAAAAATTTTCTACTCTCTTCTGATTATAATAAAGTTATCGTAAGATGAAGACTGCGGATTACGGTCAGGATTGTCAGAGTGATGATGTAGGGTTATTTTTTAGATAATCCATGTTTATTTGAGATTAGAAGGGCCGCCCTGAATTTCGTTAGTTGTTGATGTTCACAATAATGAATATTCGAGAGAAACAAAGGTGGAATCAGAGTAATGTACAGCTTACTACCGTAAAAGCTATTTCCATTCCTTGGAAGTTAGGGGTGGGGTACTTGTGAGAGATAATAACCAAGTTGATTTCGTTAACGTCGTGAATACAACTATACATTTACAGGCTGAATTTAATTATAGCTAAACCATTCGTTTGAACGATATGTTTATGATGGGAGTTAAAGGCCAAACTTGTTTTTATGTACATAATTTGAACAGGATGACCATCGAAATATTGCTCGTTATGGACGTATGGCATATATGGATTCAAACGATTATTCCGGTTAATTAGTCCATAATCTAGCATTATGAACGATAAGCCTGCATAGTCGGTCAAAAAACATTGAAATTTTTTTTAACCGATTATCCAATTTTATTTCCTATAAGCTTTCATTTCAGTTGTAAAACCTGGAGTACCGGTTCAAAACAAGACCGGCATTGAGCAATAATCCAATTTTTCCGACAGAATCAAACTGGAATCATTCGCGAGATACAATTTCTCAAAGTGGCAAGGAAATCGTGGTAAATATGACAGATTAAAGGTCAATTTGGACCAAAATTTTTTAATTGTTAGGTCATGCACAATAATCACAAGAATAAATGAATAGGCCTAGATAAACTAGAGTGCGACAGTCGGAATTTCCGACTGTCGCACTCCAATTTTCCAACTATTTTCAGTTTTACCAAGTTTGGGGTGAGACACCCCCCATACCCCCCCCCAACCTAGCGACGTCCCTGCGTGTACCCAGTGCTCTCACTGTGGAGTAATCTCCGGTATCACTCAAAAACAAGGTAACATGGGATGCGCTGCCACGGAATATGCTCCCTATTTCATTTCCATAAACAACAACTATATGTACAAGCTTTGACTCTAGCTATGAAGTGCTGTCTCTTATGATAATGACGGAGTGCACTAGTTTTCTACTGGAATCGCCCGAAGATGCGGCGTCTGTAATCCGAGAAACCAACGAACTTCTCTGCTAACTCCTCAGGCTTCAACTGGGCTAGACGTTCGCGGTGAATATGGCACACCATCACATGATTCAGCCTCTGTTGAGTCATGGTGCTCCGTAGCCATGTCTTCAAACGCCTCAAAGCACTAAAAGATCTCTCGGCTTCGACTTCACCAAACAAAGCCCGTACCGCTGGATTCATCAACTTCAATATTTGTCTATACCCTTCAACCGACGACGACTGGGACTGGCCTCGAAAGAAAGGCAGACTTAGCTTAAAATTGTCGGAGAACTCAGGGTACGAACTTACGAGATCTGGGTGGAATTCTCCATTCAGCAACATTGAGTGATATTCGATGATATATGAATCCTGAGATGTGTAAGCCCTGACCAAATAGAGCCACGACACTATTTTTTTTTCCAAATGTGTGGGGGACATTTGATATTGTATCCCCCACCCATCGAAATGTGGGGGGACGTATCCCCCCGTCCCCCCTGGATTGACGCCCATGCAGGTGGCACAGTAATGTCTGCAAAGCTGTTACACGTTGAACTACGAGTCCGAAAGGTGAAAATGCGCGGCGGCTGGGTAACGAAGACTACTCCCTATAGCAGTGTTACCAGCGTTAGCGTTTTTACACTAGATTTAGCGTTTTTAGACTTTTCTGGTGTTCTAGCGTACGTTTTTTTTTTCAAAATTGGCCAAATCTAGCGTTTTTTTTGCCCGAAATTGATGGTTCATAAAAAAAACATTGCACGTATCCGAAACATTCGAGGTGAAATTACCGCGTGGCAACTCATTTGAACCTATTTATATGTTACTTTTACACAATGTTATCGCGGTCGATATATTTATTATGAATAATGCAGAACGTACGTACAGCTGAGGCGCACGTGTGCATGTAGTAAACGTGAGGAGCGAACTGTGGTGAGTTAATGTACACACTACGTACACAGCCTTACCGCGGATTACCGCGGATTGAGACGAGAATCGTTACTTGCAGTTAAATTTCGTCTGAAGTAGTTGTAATTTTGTTGATTCTATAGTTGTTTTGTTATGATTCTGAGCCATTATGACTTGAAATTTGTTAAAATAATCATGAAACTGTCTATCATATGAATAAGTGCAACTTGTGATGGAAGGTAATAGGATACATGACATATGTTCATGAAAATCTATATCTAGCGTTTTCTGGGGTTTTACTTTTGCAAATCTAGCTTTTTTTTGGCATGTTCAATGAACGAATAATAAACAAAAAACGGTTTTCATTGCGTTGCCAGTCTATATAAATCACTTCATTCTGAGAAATGAAGTTGCGCGCACTCCCCCCCCCCCCTACCCTTCCGGAATGGGAAGGAAACGTTGTATGCTGATGAACGTAAAGCACCAATTAGCATTAATCTTGCGCGCCAAAGGTGTTGTTTTTGTTTTGTATCACCACACTGGTACACACGTAGAGTAAAACTTCAAAAAAAAAAAAAATATTGATGAATTTACTCGATAATGATTGTGCATTAGTCATTTGTATTAGTCAAGCACTCTTTGGACCGGGTAAGACGCGTAATGGTACTCTTCAGCAATGGCCATAGAATTCATATGACCCATTGGTTGGGTGGTCCGAGGCGTGCTGGTCTTGATCAGGGCCTAAAGGGATTTTTTTCAAGTCCCGTTACATTAATTTAAGAAATGATGATTTAGTGGTCATTTAAATTTGGTCAAGCACTCTTTGGACCGGGCAAGACGCATTATAATACACTTCAACAATGTCCTTAGAGTTCATTTTACCCATTGGTTTGGTGATCCAAGGCGTGCTGCATGGATTAGGGCCCAAAGCTTTTTCTAGTCCTGTTACACTCATTATAAATGTAATGATTTAGTGGTCATTTAAATGGTCAAGCACTCTTTGGACCGAGCAAGACGCATTATGGTACTCTTTTACAATGTCCTTAGAGTTCATGTTACCCATTGGTTAGGTGATCCAAGGCGTGCTGCATGGATTAGGACCCAAAGCTTTTTCAGGTCCCGTTACACTCATTAAAGAAGTAATAATTTTGTGGTCATTTAAATTGGTCAAGCACTCTTTGGACGGGGCAAGACGCATTATGGTACTCTTTTACAATGTCCTTAGAGTTCATGTTACCCATTGGTTTGGTGATCCAAGGCGTGCTGCATGGATTAGGGCCCAAAGCTTTTTCTAGTCCCGTTACACTCATTAAAGAAGAAATAATTTTGTGGTCATTTAAATTGGTCAAGCACTCTTTGGACCGGGCAAGACGCATTATGGTACCCTTCTACAATGTCTTTAGAGTTCATATGAGCCATTGGTTAGGTGGTCCAAGCCGTGATGGTTTTGATAAGGGCCTTAAGGTGTTTTTCAGGTCCTGTTACTTTCATTTAAGAAGTGCTTATGTAGTGGTCATTTAAATTGGTCAAGCACTCTTTGGACCGGGCAAGACGCATTATGGTACCCTTCTACAATGTCTTTAGAGTTCATATGAGCCATTGGTTAGGTGGTCCAAGCCGTGATGGTTTTGATAAGGGCCTTAAGGTGTTTTTCAGGTCCTGTTACTTTCATTTAAGAAGTGCTTATGTAGTGGTCATTTTAATTGGTCAAGCACTCTTTGGACCGGGCAAGACGCATTATGGTACCCTTCTGCAATGTCATTAGAGTTCATATGACCCATTGGGTAGGTGGTCCAAGGCGTGCTGGATGTGTTTGGGGCCTAAAGGTTTTTTCAGTTCCCGTTACATTAATTAAAAAATTTGTTGATTTAGTTGTCACTTTAATTGGTCAAGCACTCTTTGGACCGGGCAAGATGCACTATGGTACCCATTTACATTGTCATTAGAGTTCAAATTAGGGGATAAATACGAGGGGAACCGGTCTTAAATTTGATTTGAGACCGATGATGACGTCATCGAGGAGGCTGAGCGGACCGAGGCGAACGCTGCCTAAGCTTCTCGATGACGTCATCATCGGCCTCAAATCAAATTTATGGCCGGGTACCCTCCTTTTCATCCCCATTCATAAATGACCTTCGCATATGTTAGAAAACGGCATGTTTTCGCTAATTTTTGCTGATCTGTATTTAATTCTCCTTATGCCTCCCTTGATATTTTTCCTGAATGACGTAATAGTCACCTCTTGTAAAACAGCATGTTCTTCCGTCGAAAAAATACGAATGAAGCAGTGTCGTTTGGTCTTAAATTTTTGTAGTTTAATCAATTCAAACACTAAAAAATGGAGGGAAATGCAAATTAAATAAGAACAGATGAACAAATATCTAAAGATAACATTTTAAAACGTTTTTTGACCTACCAGGTCAACAGGCGCGTAGCCAAGGGGGGGGGGGGGGCGAAGGGGGCAGCCGCCCCCCCCCCCCCTTGAGCATATTTTTTTCAAATTTTTTTAAGGTTTTTATGATATCGCTAGTATTTTCAAAAGAGAAAATGCTAAGATGCAACTAACAAGGCATGGGAAGTGCCATTTCCGGCGATCTGGGAGGCATTTACAGCCAAAATTTTCTTGTACGCTTCGCGCCAAACATTATGGCGCTACGCTTAGATAGTTTGCAGAGCCGTATATAGAGAGAGTTTGGCCAACCATGTAACCGATTTGGATTGGTCGAGAGGGAAAACGCCCACACAGGGTGGTAAAATAGGTCCACTTGAAAACTTTTTAGCAGGCGACACGCATACTCACAGTGTATAGACTATCGTTTGTGTACACGAAAAAAGTACGAAATTATGAAAGAAATGGTGCTGGGGATGCTGCAATCGGTCAGAACATGGATATTGTTGTTTGATTTTCCGACTGACCATAAAAGAAGAGGAATTTTTGGAAGTAGAAAGAACAAGATGGATATCTAATGAAAAAGTCTGTGTAGCCTAGGCCCATACTAGCCATAGGCCCTAGTGTAATACGAGTAATGTACAAGCAATGCGAGAATTTTACGTTCAGACTGGTTTCTGTAATTACATGCATGGCTATTCTCTCTCGTTTTACGATCCACAAATTCGATTTCATTATGCCAGCTCTTCTAATCATAGGCATGGCAGTTTCAGTCGCACATATAGTTATCCTAATTCCTAGTTATTGTATGCCTAGGCTATGCCTAGCCTAAAAAAGTATCACTTTTAGTTTAATGTAAAAGGGTGGGCTAGCCTCTAGGCATCACGTAAAGCCCTAATCCTTAGTTAAGCCCGAAGCATAAGTTAAGCCTGGGCTTAGTTAGACCTGGACCATTCTTGCTATTACTACAACTGTTATAGCACATTACATAATATGGTACAGTATAAGGCCCAATTAAACTAGGTCTATGGAAAACAAAGTAGCCTAGGCCTAAACTAATTAGGCTAGGTCTATACTCATTGGCAACTTGTGGGTTGTGTACACATACAGGCCTAATTATATAGACCCTTTTAGTATGCCATAAACAAGTGCCCAAATGGTTAAATGATCTTGGTTTGTGTTAATTGTCAGCATTGGCCTAGCCTTTTTAGGCTAACATGAATTCAGCCTAATTTTTTCTTCTTCAAAAGTATAGCCTAGGCCTTGGTTTAATTTGGATGCAGTCAACTATCATTTATCAAAGTTGCATCAGTACCTCCTTATTCCCTTAATTGACACCCACATTGACGATTGAAGTTAAAAAAAAATCTTTTTATATTATCTTTAGACAGTAAATTTTAACTCCCTGAATTTCAGGACTTGTTTTACAAATCAAAGGTGACATGTGCTCTGAAGAAAAACTCCTAACATAAAAAGCCACAGTTAGCAGACTGTGATAAAGACAAACCTGGTGAGTGACTACTAGACTGAAATCCAGTTCCTGCAACCACAGCAATAAAGTCTTTGTTTTAATCAATGCACTTGTGTGTTTGAAACTTTCAAATGGACACTCAATGGCAGTTGGTTAAGATATAAGGTTTTACCTTCATCATGGAGAGTTGAAGGGAATCTGCCTCATCATCTGAATAATGGACTCAAGGATAGCAACAAATCATGATTGAATAATGATTTTGAGCAAGTAAATATCTGGCAATTTGAAAGTTTGTATTATTTTTTTACATATTATTTAAGCTGTTTAGCTCACACACAAGCAAATGATCAAGTGACAACAACCGATGCAGTATATTTAAAGGTATTGAAGACTTGCCCTAAACCGCATTCCGCGCTCTGAAAAAGTTTACTTTCCGTTGCTTGCAAGTGAAGTTTTTTTTGTGTCACTACAAAATGCAGACAGTAATGAAACCTGATACCTTGTTATCTTTTATCTAGACCTAAGATGTCCACGCTGCTATGTGCACTGTGTTGTGGGTATTGACTGTGATGTTTGTATTGACTGTACACTAATGTCTATTTACAGATGGTAGCAAGCTGTGTGTGTATTTTCTGGGATCAATGGTGGTGTCTAACACTTCTGTTACACCGCATTCGAAACTAGGTCAGATAACCGGCATGAGACGTTTCTTTGTGCGGGAGTCTCCACACCCTTTAAGGAGAAGTATTTATATCCCATTTGATTAATAGAGAAAGAATTATGTTTCAATTGGTAGCATGCAACTTAAAATTTTGCAAACATTAGATACAATCAAACAATAACAAGGTTCATTTACAAGGTAATCTACTGCCCTTTATTTCACATTAGTCTGTCACATCAGAAGGTCACAGCTTTCAATAATTATACAAACAAATTCCCTTGATGGGTGCTTCGTTAGATTCCTGCAATTTTCAAGTTTATCAATGTAATAAGTTCTGAATGTGGCAATGTGGAGAAGCTTTTGGATAATCTGTGGATAAGACTGCCAGACTATCAACAAGATTCCACATCCATGCAACTCCAACTGCTTCCTTCACCTCCTTGCAGATGTACCACATGTCCAAAAAAAAAGTCAGCATTGGTTAATGTAATTAAAATCTGGCTTCCTCCTGAGCTGGCAAATACACATGAATTGTCAAGTACAGAGGTCAGTGTGAAACCACTGAAAGATCTTCTCAGCTTTCAAGAAAACAAAGACTTGAAGCCAAATTGACAGAGGCCACACTGATACCATTCCACTCTCATAAGATGAAGGTATCACACACACTTCATTTTGCTTCTGCGATGCAGTGCCTGGTAGACTGTGAGGGTCACCCAATGGATGTTTTAACAACTGCCTGGTTTATAGAGCTCTGCAACAGATAATTCATCCTAATGTCTAGTCGTCATCCTGTCATGGCCTTGAGCAAGTTGAACCCACTTCAACACAAAGCAGCTATTGAATTCTTGTCTAGGTACTGTCAAATCCACATCACCATCATTGCTGGTTCCAGCTACGCTGACCATGATAAAAGAGTACAATGAGGGTTTTTTAATTCACCCAACAGAGCTTGCATTCCAGTACCTTTGGGCAGCTGAAAAGATATTCAGAAATTGTTATATATGAGTGTGTTTGTATGCATGCATATGTGTGATTTTCTTGCTTTACAGAACAGCTCCATTTTGATAAGCTATGTAACGTGGAAACCTGCCAATCATATGTTTGAAATAGGACAGGCTGAAACGATTCTTAAATGGAAAGCTTAACGACTTCTTGCATTTTTATACATCACTGTTCAGGTAAGGCCAGTAAGGGTAGTATGAAGAATATATAACAATTAATAATTATCATTATGGCCATTTGCTGTCTGCATAATAACAAACTGAATGATGTCATCAGCCCTGTGCTCAGTTGACAACACTGACAAGTAGGCACACTATGTCAGTGTGATCCATGAAACCTTATTAAGGACATGACCTTATAGTATATATGTTAATGGAAAATACATAAGCTACAACATACACCAGTCTTCAGTTGTTGCAGGTTTTTTTTTTCTCGACAGACCCATTCAATCTGTTGCACCTACTATAGCCTAGTACTACATTCCTGAGAAATTAACACCACAATATCAGTCTTAGGTTTGCCCACAGACTCCCAACTATTGCTAACTCCTACACTCAAGTATATAGTTTAGTTTAGTAGAAAAAAAGACCAGGAGAGACATTCAAGTCCCCATTAAGGACCCTAAGGCTATATGAGAGGAATAAAACCGAGGCCATCAAATGTCATACCCAATTACAATGCTTAATGTACTCATCCAAAGTATTCTTAAACCCATTCACACTACCTGCAATTCAACCTTCTCAGGCAAACCATTCCATCCATTCACAACCCTTGTATAAGTTGTATTAGACTTTAGAGAAAAAGTTATGCCGAATATTAATCCTACTATGTAACTTCTGGAGTTTAATACAATGACCTCTGGTACAACTACTTTTTGGCAAACCTGAAAAGATCAGTGAAGCATAAATTGTCATTTTATGTGTAGGCCTACTTAATTTAATTGAAGGATCTATTAATGTAGGCCTGATGCTATAGTTGTGCGTCTGTAATCTAGCCTAGCCAGGACTGATGTGTGCTTTTCGTTTGTATGACTAAAGTAGGACTAGTAGTATGAGGCGTAAAATAAAACAAGTGTAATGACAGGTTTTCAGCTAGTTTTCTATGCATTTCAGGTGTGAAGATAAACGTAAATGTCATTAACTAACGCATACTCTAATTCATTACCTGATATCCATTTTGTTCCTCGTATGCCTGTCAAAATCTGACATTCTGAGTCGCTTCGTTTGTTCGCAACGAGCACAGTGTGCAAAGCTGCTGTATATTGTGTGTGGTGTTTTTCGTGTTTCGCGCAACTGGTAACGACAACTGGACCTATTTTGATGCCCATGGTTGGCGTGTGACGTCACAAATCGCCAGTTGGCCAAACTCTCTCTATATACGGCTCTGATAGTTTAGTAGTAAGTAGTAAGTTGAGTCTCGTCTATTCGACATGCTCAGTGATTAACCTCCGCCACGTTTTACGATCTTGCGCAAGGTTTATTGCTTCCTCGAAACTGTTAATATTAATGTCCTTGAATTGCGACTTTATTTTTCCAAGCAAGGTAGTCACGGGCCTTCCAATTGGTTTAGCAGTATGTCTCAGTGCTTCTCTTAGAGCAACCTTTGCTGGAGCGTCCTCTTGGAGTCTTGCTACATGACCGAAAAATCTCAATCTTCTATGTGCGACTATCGATGACCAAGGTGTTTGGTTGGTTTCGTTGTAGAGCTCATCGTTTGATAACCAATTATTATTGGTCCATCTAATGTTGAGAATATTTCGAAGTAGTCTCCTTTGAAAAGTGTCAATTTTGCGGTCAAGATCCTTCGTTGTGCCCCACAGTTCGCAATTGTACAAAAAAATACTCTTTAATAAAGTCTCAAAGATCCTAAGCTTAATTTTCCGGCTTATGTTTTTGCTTTTAAAAATGCTTGACAGTGTGTTGAAAGCACCGTTGGTTATACCAATTCTTCTGTTAATGTCTTCTTCGGTTCCCAGCAAGCTTCCAACATATTTACATTTCTTCCAACTGTCATTTCCTTTTCTTGTGATTGTAAATTTCTCAGATAGTTTGCAATGCCCGAATCTACAGTTTCGCCCCTATGGAAAGCCATTTTAACATTTAATCGGGAATTTTAGATATTTGAAATTATTTCTTATTTCAGATATCTGAAATTGAATTCGAGATATCTAAAATAGATTTCGAGATATCTGAAATTCTAATTCAGATATCTGAAATTGAATTCGAGATATCTGAAATTGAATTCGAGATATCTAAAATAGATTTCGAGATATCTGAAATTCTAATTCAGATATCTGAAATTGAATTCGAGATATCCGAAACTGAATTCGAGATATCTGAAATGCATATGCATAAGTTCATAAAAAGGCGCGAAAATTAAGCTACAGAAAAGTGACAGTGAGTACGTACAGGGGGCTGCCATCGTCGTCGCGTCGACGTATGGGTGGGATTGAATCTAGCGTGCTTGCTGGCTAACGTAATGCCTAGTACATACATGTAGCACAAATGAGACCGACGAAAGTATACCTAGCTCTCGGCTCACGTACGACTTAGAGTCGGTACATAACAAGACTACTGTAGGTAAAATGGATGTCAATCACTTGCACAATCTGGTAAATAACGCTCAAGCAGCCATTCGGCAGACTTTAGACGATGATGATGACTTCCACCTTCCTGATCCTGTAGAAAATGACAGGCCAAACGTTAGCTCAATGCCGAGTTTGGTTGAGCAAACAAGGCAATCGTTTAGAAGGAGGCGATCATCGAGTCCGAACCTGCCAAGTTCTAGTAGCATTCGAGGTAGGGGCCATAAGCAGCATAACCTACAGGCTACAGTAGCCTATAGCCATAGGCCTATAAGTACTGTATAACGTTAGGCTTAAGTTACAGGTTTATCCCAGATTGGACCCTAGGTTGTGTGTTACGCTAGAAAGTTAAAATAGTGAAAATATTTTAATGGCATAGGATAGCCTAGGCCTAGGTTAGATTGTTCACAAAACACATAACATCACATAACAGATGCTTGCACACAAGTATTACTAGGCCTACTAGTATAGTCAGTATTACGAAGTTCGCCATACTGCGAAGTTCGGGCACCCTAAGAAATACACGATTTTCACCATGAAAACCTACAGGAAGAGCCAAATTTCACCAAAAAGCACGAAGCTACAGTTATTTTCTCTCCAAAATGACCCGTGTGCAAGAAATTACTTACATATTTGTCAATAAAATGACGAAGATCTATGAAGTCTGTTATAATTACTGAAAGAGCAACTGCGCCCCCAATTTTATCACCATCGCCACACTGTGGGTTGCGCGTCCGAACTTCGCAATACTCTAGCAAGAAATACCAGTTCCACAATCACGAAGAATCTTCTTGGAAAACAACGTGAAAACAGTTTGCAGGAAAGAAAGTTTGGCCGTGTATCGTACTATAACAAAATTCTCCCACCATATGAAGTATATTTTCAAATGATTTATACCAGAAGATTTAGTTTTCGGGTGTTTTAAGTCTTAAGTGGCCGAACTTCGAAGTCACCATCCTACTAGGCCTAGCAAGTTGCATATGGCCTACATACTGTTTGGCAGAAGAAAAAAGGGACCTGATGCACACATGTTGATGTTTTAATTTTTATTTGGGTTCTTATGTGTGCATAACTGTAGAGTAGGCCTATACGTATTAGTAAAGGTTCATAATTGACACACCTTTGTAATTGATGACGCACCTTCAAATATTCATAGCAACAATATAGCAGGCACGCTAAACTTTTGCAGCCGTACTGAGTTGCAATTTACATATTTGATGAGTATTAATCCATTTCAGGTATATACCTATGCAGATCAATTTTTTTTTAAAGCTTTTAAACACCCCCCCCCCCCCCCTCCAAGTTTTGAACATTCTTTTGGCATTTGGAAATATTACCCCTAAAAATAACCAAAATTCCCTCTGTATATATGATACCACCACTTTCTGGGAACAACCTGTCTGCTAAAGACTGAAGCTCAGAGCATAGCAACCAGCATCCAAAGTCAATGGATGTATACTTAGGCCTACACAACAGTAAGCTTATCCACGAATATGTCAATTTAGGGTATGAAAGAACTTGACACGGTTGACATTTTGTGGTCAAATGTTGCTCAATTAAATGCGTAGGTACAGAATAATAAATATTTTGAGATCATTTAGTTGCTGAGGAATACAATTGAGTGATTTTGGCTTTGCATTGATAGACATCGTTAATCAAATCCCGAAGTGCATCAATTATGAGCCCGCCACATTACTGTAGGTTAGCATATAAGGCCTAGATCTTTGACGTCCAGGTAGTCAACTCCTAAAATGTTGCTCGGAGATGATTTATTGGCATTAACTATTGGAATGACATGGTACCTTTCATTACAAACATCCAGAAGATGCAAGCTCATATCGTGATTGAGGAATCTTCCTAGCTAGTATGAAGAAACTTTTCCCAGCAATTTCAATTTGAAAAATTTGCAGAAGTAACAGACCAAAGCATCGATAACGCATACAAACAAATACAAAGCTTTTTGCTCAGAGATCTTCTACATCTGGATACTGGTCATGTCACACCTCTTTTGACTACTTGAGCATGTTAATTTGAGCATTCTTGACCAAACAAAATTTTTGACTTTTGCAGCATATTTGAAGGCAATACTGATAACCTCTAAGTGTGACTTCTCAAGAAGTTTACATTTGCAAGAGAAAGTAAACACTTTCCTCAATGAATTTCTAAATTTGAATGCACTTTCTCTTTTTAATCTGTGTTGCCTATTGGTCTCAGCGATAGCTCCAGTGTGCTCAATATTTCCCAGTAGGAAATCAAAACAGACCTGATGAGCTTCATGTGGCCATCAATGTGCCATAGACTGTTAAGACCTGGCACAGAAAAGCTAAGCCTTGAAACTGATGATCCCCACCTACCAGCCGTACCCACAGGGTCAGCTAGGTCCAGAGCAGACCTAACTCTCCTTCGTTGAACTCTAATACCATCTGCTCTCAAGTAGCTTCTCATCATCTGTAGAAAAGAGATGTACATTGGCATTAAAAGGGTGGACTCTCAAAGGGCCATCAGAGTTTATTCATGTGTTCCAAAAACATTCTAAAAACAATCATGGATGTCATTGAGAGCCATAGTGGCACTCTTGCACAATACTGTTGTATATTTATGACAGCAAAGACAGTGAATGACAGTATTTAATATGTAGGTGGTGTGTTCTCAGTTAACCTTTAAACCAGAATGCAAAAATGCAGTAAGTTTCGATGACTTCATTACACAAGACTCAGTATGGACATGGCTGTGATAAATGTCCCGAACCACTGGTTTTATGTGCAATTGCACTATGGTATTATTAAAATAGGTCATTCTACTGTGGCAGAACAAACCACCGAAAACAGTAAAGTTCTTGCATGTTATTCAATATGATCCACAAACTAATATGCTTCCTACAGGTCTTTAGATATCCAATTTACACAGTTTTCAGAGCTTGATGACCAGTAACCTCAGATGACCTTTAATCTCCATAAAAAACACTAACCTTTTGTTCTCAATATGAGACATGCACATGCAAAGTATGACGTTAGTCAGAGTTGCCCTTCTTGAGATAGCACTATTGTTTATTAGCTAAGCATCACAAGCACATACACACACTCCATCACACATGCATACAGTAGGTTTCCCTTATTTAAATCAAAATGAAATTAATACATGTACAGTATTGAAACTGTAGACTACAGTAGTCCTGACTGCAATGCTTAACCATAGCATATGTACTGATACATTTGCCATACAATTGAAATACTTCCATGTGCTGATATTTTGGAAATACTGTAGGTGTATAATGAGAAAAGAGATAAATTATTACTGTTTCACAAGTTGTGATTTGCTTTTCTCTCATTTTCCAGCATTTTAAGTGCAAAAGCCATATACACTTTAATTCATTTTGCAGACAGTGCAGGGATAAATGCAGTATTATCTAACTATACAAGCTTACCTTCTCTCCACTATTAGGAAATTCTCTGTGCAAGTTTGCAGCATGTTCTCGTAGAGAAATATCTGTCATGTTGGTATATCTGGATCTTGCATTTCATCCTTCCTTCTTTAGGATCTTGTAAACCCATGATTTTGAACACTTGAGAGCACTGGCAATCATCTTTGTGGAAAATCCTTTCTCAACAAGTAGTTCCAGTTGTTGCCTTGACACATCTACTGTAACTTTGGACGACCCTTGCCACCTAAAAACAAAGATGAAATCTAAGAAGTCAAAATGATACAGTATTACTTACTGATCTGTTGACACTAATTGAAGGATATTACTTCAGTCATGATGAATTGATGACCTGGGTTTGTGTGATTGCAGAGGACAATTTTTAGTGGTATTTAAAAGGCTTCATGGATGGTTAGCACATGATAGGAGCATATACAGTACCTGTATAGAAATGAACATAATAATGCTCCTTTTAAATGCCTAACAGCCAAGATCGAGTGCCTTACTTTAGGCCTAGTCAAGCAATAAAATACGATGACCAACCTGTTTTTAAGCGTTCTGCAACATAGTGATGTGAATCGTTCAAAGGAGGTGAATCTGTAGATTCCACGGCTTGCAATAGGGCATCAATAAAAGACATCATGTTGTTGAAGTTAGTGTTGCCAATAGTACCATGGAGCCATAAAAGATTTGCTTTGCACAAATCCAACGTTCGTTTTGCGTTTACGATGTCTCCAGTGTCGGACAATGTACGTGAAATGGTTCGAAGATGTCGTGAAATTCCTCTCAAAGTATTACTAACCTCCATCTTGCATTAACGCTAGCTGTACTGTATAGGCATACTGTATCCTACAGGTATATCTTGTTGTCGAACATAGCTGTACTACAGTTATGCTAAACTTAGGTCTTATCTACATAATATGCATATAATTAACTAGTTGTGGAATGAATTCGAGATATCTGAAATTGAATTCGAGATATCTGAAATTGAATTCGAGATATCTGAAATTCGAGATATCTGAAATTGAATTCGAGATATCTGAAATTGAATTCGAGATATCTGAAATTCGAGATATCTGAAAATGAATTCGAGATATCTGAAATTCTATTTCAGATATCTGAAATTGAATTTCAGATATCTGAAATTGAATTCGAGATATCTGAAATAGAATTGCAGATATCTCGAATTCAATTTCAGATATCTCGAATTGAATTCGAGATATCTCGAATTCAATTTCAGATATCTCGAATTCAATTTCAGATATATCTGAAATTCTCTGGTATTTCGAGATATCTGAATTTGATTTTAAGATATCTGCAATTATTTGTAGATATCTTAAATAAATTGGAGATATCTGTAATTTAATTTGAGATATCTGAAATTATTTCGAGATATCCGAAATTCCCGATTAAATGTTAAAATGGCTTTCCATACGCCCCTCCCTTGGCAAATTCCTGGCTACGCGCCTGCAGGCGTAAGTTTTTTTTCCTAGGAGGGTTAGGGGCAATTATCATATATAGGCGTATCCAGACCCTCGCGCATGCGTGTTACTCGTAAACAGTTTTATGGCTAGTAGTAGTACATACAGTGTGTGCGACGCGATTCAAGTTTTGCATATGCGTTCATGCAGCGATGGAGACCTGCTCGACTGACACCCAGATTTTAGACACAATGTACGGATTTCATATGTTGTCATCAATGTGCGCGACGGACATTAATTTAATGGTTTGTTTAATGTTAATCTGCTAGCCTACATTACATGCATTTCTAGCTTCACGGTAAACTTAAATGTTACGGTAAACTTAAAATTCTATACATGATACTAATATAGTAGGCCTACATACAAAATTAAGCCTGCTTTTATGAACTATCAGTTCTATCAGATATTACTATCAGATATTAAATCACCAGCTGCAGACTATTAAGTCACCTACATTAGCCACAATACCTCCAGAAAATTAATAGGGCCTAATTGAAGTGACGATTTGATCGCGCTTTAATTTGTGTTTCTTTAGCCTGCGTCCCATCACTTATATTATTCAATTCTCACTTGATAATTCTTGGCCAAAAAGCAAACTGCATTACGTGTAAAACTGTACAGCGGAGATCTACTGCTTTGTACAGCGTACATAGTGCCCACACGTGTATTAGTTTACAGCGATCAATGAGTAACGCGTGTGTATGAGTAACACGCATGAGCGAGGGTTTGGATACGCCTATATATGATAATTGCCCCTAACCCTCCTAGGAAAAAAAATTACGCCGCCTGCAGGTCAAATTGCGCAATAAACAGATGCTGAGTTGTGTGTGTTCTGGAAAGTCCGTAAGCGCTACAACAGTTAGGCTAGCAACGTTGCCTGTTGCTAACAGTAACATTCTTTTGAGTAAAACTCGTCTATCCCAGGTAGGTAGATGAACCGTTCAAATAAACGTTTACTGGGCCTGAGAATGAGCAGTTTTTGAAGAGGTTCCGAGCCCCATTGTTCGACAGGTTTGTACTTGTAGTAACCGCAGTGTTATTGCGAGTCTGAGAGATCGCTAGGCCTAGTCCCTGGCCAGTCATGTCGTTACTGCTAGTACTAGTACTAGTAGTAGCACTAACGTTATTGTTAGGCTTAGCGACAAGGTTTCTTCTGTTAGTGTCAACATTGGACGCTTTACGCTTCGGTTCTTCGTTGAAGAACCTCGATAAGGTTGCTGACATTGACTCAAACTTAAGCTCAAAATTAATCGCTAAGTCATTCATGTTACTCGAAGTATTTAGCTGGATGATTTAAGAAGTACGTACAGTGTGTATTGAGACTCGGTGTGTGTGAAAACATATACAGTACTACTGCTGTAACAAATTGCAAGTAGGCTATATATACAGTACAGTATTCTTTTGCAATTTGGAACATTTCTTTGCCCATAAACATATTTGCATATACTCATGGCAACGTTACACCATGTCTTCATTTCTTTTAATTATGACTTCATGGTTGCCACTGCAACAAACCAGTGTTTGTCTAACATTTCGATCCTGAAGCAATTCTCCTCTCTATACACTTGACCAGTCTCGAATCGCATTCGATACTGGTCCAGTATACAGAAAGTTGGTTTAGGAATTTATGAATGACCCATAGATAAACCTCTTTTCCACGACTAAATGTTGAACATCTTGTAAGAATGCATTCGTCTTGCCATAAGGTGTTACGTCGATGCCATTGTCGAATAAGTAACTGAATAGGTACTGTAGCAGTTACTCATTCGCGAACGAGGAACGAGGAATAAGTATCTAACTTCACACCGGTGTAGCCGACACACTGCGGCGGTGGTTATTTTATACTGCATGCGAGATTCAGATGGTAGCCTAACTTTTCTTCAATTGTTTTAGTAAATCCATTTGATTGAAACCTTTATCACGGACAGGTGAGTTTGTGCAAGTCTCAAATATGTGAAGCATATTCTAGTTTGATATTGTTATTATGATGTCACCCATGGCTCGTGCTTTGGGGGCTATGAATCACGCGCTATTAGAAGCGTATTCATAGGTTTTGTTTTAAATGATTCGGTTAGTGGGGTTGGAAGACAGCCAAACTGGTTCAAATTGGTTGAGTGCTCATCTGCATATCAGGTTGGCACTCAACCAATCAAGAGTTGGGTGGGGGGTTAGCTGTAAGTTAAGACCAATCGGGTTCAAGGGCAGAGCGTGTGCCCTGTGCATTGGCATTTGCTGCAAATTTCACAAAATGGTTACTCATGATTGCTTTTGGTACTTTTACTGAATGATCCCAAGGTGGTAGTAACAGTATACAGTAGAAATCACGGCTTTCACTAACAGTAGTTCCTCCTAGCTTTTAGTTTCTGAATAAGAACTTACAGTATATGCCAATTTCTAGTGTTTTTGTATGGTTACATTTCTAGGGTACTGTAATGTGTAGTGGCATGGATGAATTAAAACAGCAGGTACACTCAATGCAGCTACAAATTCTGATTCTCCCCTCACCTACTACAGTATGAGCTTTGTGAATTATGAATGTAATCCATTTTGTCACACTGTGTTTTCCACCGTTGAAAAACTATGATGTTCTGTGAAGATTAAACTGCAGGTTAGGACAATTGATTTTCATAACCTTATATAATACCACACTGTACTCTACTAGGCTGAGCTTTATGTAACACAATAACATGCAGGGGAGGAGATGAGGAGAGGGGCATTGAAGAGACCTCTTCGCTATTGGTTGATCATTTCTGGTAAATTTGGATAGATAACGACTAACTGTGTTAATTTAAACAGAAAAAGTTTAGTGTAACCTACTTGAATGCATGCAAGTCTCGTAGAAGGCTGTCTGTAGATTGCAATGATATCCAACCTATTAATGTAAAGTCATGTACAGGAAGAGGAATATGACACCCACACCTGGTACACTGGGCCTTCCATTTTTGATGGAGTCTGCTTGGGGGTCTACAAATCTGGTGCCCTATATTCAGATAAAAAAGTATAATGGGCATGGCAGACAGAGACATTACTCTAAGATCCAAGATATTAAAAAGACATGTTATTTAAAGCAACAGTCTGTGCGAGGCAACCTCTCTTGCTCAAGACACCTACCATCTGCACCCCCCCCCCCCTTCAAAAACCAGGTACAAGGAATCTTGCACATATGGAGCTTCATAAACTTTCTACACCACCTTTGTAATACACTGAGATATTTTGGCACTCTTCAAAGTTGGTGTAGTACACAAATTTTCAAGATCCTTTATTAAAACTACCTTCTGGAGAGATTAAAGAGGACCCTGCTGCACAGTATTATGAAAATCTTCAAGAAATGAAAGTTGCTTTTATTTGACAAAACTTTTTTTGACTTTTAAGTGATGAGCATAATGTTGTCTACCTGTAGATAGCTATCTGCTTTTTATGTTTATTTGCTCACAGAATGGATACCGCTCAACTTTCAATTTCTGCAGAGAGCTCAATGCCTCACAACACAGTTGTAACAAGAAATATTTGAAGTCAATGAGGTTATTTGACAACACAGTAAGAATTATATATACACCATACTGTAGTGGAATACATACACTGTATAATATCATGCTGTGATATGCTTCTATGTGCCATTCAACTGATAATGTCATGTTGCATTTTTGTGTTGAAGGATATGGGTTTGTGACTCTTTACTGTGTGGGATAACCACACGAGGGAGTAATTCATTATCATCATACTTGGCGGGTGGATTTAAGTTTTCTACAGAAGTTGCAAAAATGTGGCAACCGAAAGTCAGAATTTCTCTAAAATGGGTATGATGATACTGCATGGGTTTATACACACATGCTATACACATACAATTGTTTCATATTAATAAGGGGTTTAGCTTCTAAGATATATTCAGGAAAAAAGTGTCTGTAGAGCTTTTGTATCAATTTTTCCTAAGAAGCAAACAAATTATGAAATGATTCCTTATTGGAAGATTGCAAAGAAACTATAACCATTGCGATCTCCTTCGTGTTTGTTGAGTCTCCTCTTCAGTGTGTATAGGCCTAGTTGTAATCTATATGTGCCTCTTTGCTCTGGTGTATTGGAATCAGAATTCACTGTCGATTGAAATTGATGATGTGCTTATGCAGCCTTTAATAATAATGCCATGAGTCATTACAATTTCTCAAGAAAGGGAACCATGATACTTACTTGGTATTATTTTGCCTTCATCCCTCTCCCCTGCATTAAGGAAACCAATAGATATGAGACACAGGGGTTTGGTGATCTGTTGATTAAAGGCATTGAAGACACGCCCGAAACCGCGTGCCGCCATCTGCAAAAGTTAACTTTCCATTGCAAGTGAAGTTTTTTCGTGTCGCTACAAAATGCAGACAGTAATGAAACGTGATACTTTGTTATCTTTAATCTAGACCTGAGATGTCCATCGCTGTTATGTACACTGTGCTGTGGGTATTGATCGTAGCTGCATGTAATGACTGTGCACAAGTGTCCAATTACTGATGGTAGCAAACTGTGTGTATTTTCTGGGATCGATGGTGGTGCCTAACATTTCTGTTACACCTCATTCGAAAGTAGGTCAGATGACCGGCATGAGATACATTCTTTGTGCGTGAGTCTTCAATGCCTTTAAGCATGCCTCTCTTTTCCATTTAATCATTACAGGAATGGCTTTTTCTGTTCAAGTGACTTCTTGCCATTGCACAAATGATACAGAGAGTCTTGTGAGATGTGGTTATTGGCCATCCAGTCCAAGGAAACCAACTTGTGCAATAAGCATCTGCTTGCTAAAATGGATTGCAACATTTCTACTGGAGATGCAATCTTCTCTTAAGTCTATATGCCAATCATTGAAGTGGCTACATGGAATAGCAGGTGACGATGTGAGTATGAAGCAGGCCTCGACAAATACGGTCGCCAACTCGCCAATGAATATATAGAATATTGCGACTGGCTAGCAAAAAATACATCACGATCGACATTTTGGCGACTGGCTTATTCGCTCACTGCCTTTTTACGTTAAGCTTACTATTAACATGTGAGCCAATCAAGAAAGGCCTATTGCCTAATGTAACATATCACAGTAGTATTATCAAGTGCACTGTTACAACACAGAGATTTTTCAGATGCGGGGACTTTATGCGAAGTGTAGTGATACGAACTGAACTTTCAAGGGAACTCAAACATGAAATCATAATTTTACCGAAATAAAATTTCATATCTCGAAATGAACAACAGGAAGTTTTTTGGATTACTTGTTTGTCATAAAACATTTATAATTCTCGAGACCTGACCAATGAAAGCAGTAAGTCTGACACTCAGTATTGGATGGACAATAATAATTCAACATGTCGTAATACTGACTGCACATTGATGTTCCCAGGAAGCAATGCGATGTTGTTTTATCAGTGAGTAACCATTTGAAGTTAAGCACACATAGGGGACACTCCACTGCATCTAACAAATGTCTTATTTAATACTTTAGATGGTTCGCTTTCTTGTCTCAAGTTGCTTTTTAAAATAAAAAGTTGTTTTTTACACAGTTTAAACAGCCAAAAGGAAATACATATCTTAGCTTTGATTTTCATGGATATTCTGGTATGATGTTACATGCAGGCATTGATGTAGGAGTTTGTTGACCAACAGTTATGTGCTGCTTGCTTTTCAGTCATTTAGTGAGCACATCTCCTATATCTTCATTTACAAGCAAAAATTGAATCCGACTAACATTTGGAATTTTCAGATATCCTACCTGTATCACACCTTAACAGATGAGACCTTTGAGGAATTCCGTCACTTTTACTTTTTGACCAGCCACCTACAAGGAGAGGGTCTCGATATAGATGATGGAACATCTTGTCCCGCTTGTCCAAAGGTAAAGTGAAACCTGAATTTAATCATACAAATTACTTAACTCTTGCATTAAATTTATACAAAGGTTTGCAACTGGCAAGTTATAATAGCATTACGAGAATCCTTCAATGACGATGACGATGCCTTGCCTGATCTAAAGAGTGGAGTACTAAGAAATGTTTGCAAATATTTGAATACCTTAATGTTAAACTTTTAGCATCATTCTGTATCTTTAGCATTCACTTGCCCCCCCCCTCTGTTATTAATAATTTATTGGATTCTCAGCTGTCAATTTTGGGCAAAAATGTTGCTTTAAATTTGCTACAGCTCAAATAAATACAAATGTTAGGGTATTCTGCTCCTCTATCATGTTTGAAGTTATGATTATTGCCTAGAATGTTCCTGTAGTGCAAATTTCAATGTCTCTACAGTGAACTCTTTATTTGGAATATTAATTTGCATGCTCTAAAAATTTGTGACAGCTCATTCAAAGATATTTCATGCTAACACCAGGAGAACCAATGCTGAAGTCCATCACTAATTGTCCTTCACAAATTGGAGAATACTTCTTAACATATCACAGGGTGTATTAAAGCAGCATTTTGCATCCTTTTTTTTCTCAACCTCACTGACTCCACTATGCCATAACGACATACATAACTAGCTTATCTATTCACATCTTACTTCAAATGGTGGCGTAAAAGTCTAAAAATTTACAACTTTCAACTTTGTTTTTCTCAAAGATATTTTACGTTGGGATCCCAATAAACCTCGCCTATAATATAAATATTTAAACCCTACGAACGTCATTGACCAATACGTAATGCAACACCATGCTTGATTTGTGCACAGTCTATATGGCAATTGTACCAGGGAGTTCCATAACAACTCCCTGGTTGTACCAATGCAACGTTTTGAATCTATTGTTAGCAACGGCTCATAACTAAACCTGCATCTCTGATTGGTTGAATTCAAACTAGTGGGTTTGGGGGAACTGTATGCGATTAATTTTAAATGTGGATTTTGTCGGTGGACACTTTTCTCTTATTTGCAAATGTCCTTAATTACTCGCCAATTAACGCTGTTTGCAGGGAAAAAAATGGCTAATATCTTAGTTTGCTGTTTTTGATTGATATGTATAAAAACCTCTATGGACATGTCAAAAAAGTGGAAAAAGGCGACAAAATGCAAAATGTTGCTTTATTTTTTTGCCTTGCTAATATTAAAAAAGTAACAAGAAATAATATATTATCATGAAAGCATACTGTATGTAGTTACAGTGTTGGAATAAGCAAACATGGACCATTTCAGCTTTAAATCAATCATAAAAAGTAGATTTGTTGCACTCTCTCCAAACTGAAATGATGCTTTGTTTGCACACTTAACAACTGGAATCCTGAAAATATTTTAAGTAGATCAGTACTATTTTTCTCAAGTCCCTTGAGAGGACAGAATAGCATGGATTAAAGCCTATTACAATACATAATCCCTCATCAATCTTGTTTGTCTTGCCATCTTTATCAAGAGGTTTGTGTCTGTGAATATGTGGTTTAAATGTTAATCCCACCACTATTTACATGCAGTATGACATGTGTCAATTTCATTTACAGTTTATGGTAATCTTTCTTTTTACATTTTTTCTACTCCCCTAATAGGAAGAGGGGAACATTTTTGTCAGTTTTGATGCCAACTTTGGCCTTGTCAGAAAGAGCAACTCAGGCACAAGTTCACAGCCACTGAAGCATGCTACAAGGTGCTTCCTTGCTGATAAAGAAGGTAATTCTTTTGTAGACAGCTACCAATCTGATGAAGTGAACAAAGAAGACACTATGGTAGGAGACTTACACACTTGGAAAACAAAGACTTTCAAGCTATCATGTCAAAGTTCATGTATTTTCTTTTTGCCTAGGTAGAAGTTCAGATATTTATGATCAGTTAATGATGTAGTATCAAATGATGAGCTCACATTCTTAAACAATAATGTTTGTCCTCCTGACCTAACTCAGTTGCTGACCTGGGAGTGACCTTCTGGATTTTTTGTCCTAAATGAGAAGTTTGAACTTTTCTCTTGTTGAAACACAGTGTTTGTATTCATTGAACAAAAAATATACATAAAATTATCTCATCTGAAATCTACCATATATCTGCAATTCTGATCAGCTCAAATGGTACAGCTTTTGCAGGCAACCTGATCATTTCGAAAAGGAGGGTGGTGGGGTGGGCGTTTATCTAACTAAACGGAGGTATTGCCCTTTAATGACTATATAATTGTTATCTTTGCATGCCTGCACCTGCAATCTACTTAACGAGTACAGTATGTCTCTGAGTTTTGCACCTGGTTGGTGCACTCGAGTCTATCTTCTTTTGTGTTCTCTTGCTTTCAGTTGTTTCAAAATTATTGAACTTCTTGAGTTATTATTCAAGTACATTCATTTTAGCCACATTTGAAATGTGCAATCTCCTTTCATGTACATTGTGTTGTATTTTGTGTCGTATCTCTAGGATTGTAGCAACTTCCAGACAGCCAATGCAATTTGCTCAAAGACCAAATCCGCAAACTTGTCATCAAAGGGTGTCTTCGGCTGTGCATGTAGACATGGTATTCCTCACCTTTCCTTAAGCATGTGCTGTGTCGGGTGTCCGCCCAGGCCTTACATCGTACTCAGTACGCACTAATATTTTGTAACATTCGGCGCTCGTTAAATTCCACCGAGATTGCAAAGCACGACCCGCATAGAGACGATATACAGACGTAAACAACAATCTCACGAAACTCAGGTCTTTCCCGACTTGAAGGTTAAATTATAGTTTGAAACTTACTCTTTACACTGATCGGAATATTTGAGTGTCCGATGTCAACCTCCATTGCAAAGAATCACAGTCTTGTAAGTGATGTTGGCGATATTTTGAGATGGATTTGCGTTTGGCTGAATCGCTTTCAGTACCAGTCTTACTACACATTTATATACCGTTGTTTTTCGTAGTTACCAGATTCGCGATTATCTGATTTGATTTCATCTGATTTACCTTTTCCCGAGGTTTATCCTCAAGTGCCCCTACCATTGTTTTGCCCAATACATTTCACGATATACCACAGGCCCTGCCCGTTTAGCTATAAATTATTAGACCCACAATTGCTATTGTTCGAGTATCGGTACCGTTAACGCTGCGTTATTGATGAGTAAGCATTAGTCATTGTGTTGCCAATCAGTTGCCGATCCGTGATTATATTTAATCAAATTTTAAGGCTGTAATTATTAGAGGGTTAAAACTATTTCATTATTGGGGGATAATACTAGGTTAAGTGGTCATTTGATTCACTTATATTTATTAGATATCATTACATTTTACATTTGGTTAAACCCCTTGGAGACATGATTTAGAGAGAACATTTTGCTCATGAGACCCACAAGGGTGGGCGGTTTGTGGACATTTATGTTGGGTTGGGGCCTTATAAAATACTTACATCCTCGGTATTTTAGTGATTCTTCCCATGTTTGTCGAGCTTCAGACTGGAACATTTTCAGATTTAAAGGGCTACATTGTCAATTAATGGTGTAGTTTTAAGAAGTGTGTATGCATTTTCTCTCTTGGTTATTTTGAATGGCCTTTATTGTTTTATCTTGACAGTTTACCTTGAAATACAGACAGTGGAAACCAAGTACTGACCTTTGGCCGTTGTTTCTATTTCATGGTTAAAACTCACTGGGGAATTCGGGACACACCTATACGCACCCCCTGAACCCAGTAAATGCGCCATGGTGAACGGTGAGTATATCAAGTTGTGCTATGATTGTAACTCAAGTTCTGTCAAAAGTATAGAATTTACTCTGAGTGAGAAATTTAATTCAAATGTATAAAAAATAAACAAGTTATAATACAATCAAATTAAGAAATAATCAGCTAGCTACATTTGTTGATCAGGAAGTTATATCATTATTTTTGCATCCATGATACAGGGAACAGGGTGTTGTGCTGCTTCAGTCAATTCGTGTAAAGAACCTTGTACTATAAGCTCTGCAGTACCCTAGTAGCCATGTTTGGGTATGCACTGAATAGTAATACTTCCATGGGCAAGTTTGATGGTATAGCTTAGGATCTTTCAACCACTTGGGCTGAATATGCCAATTTGATGTGGTTAGGAATGGCCGATAGATATGAAGCCTGTAAAATGTTTGTCATAGTGCAGATGCTATGTAAACATATCTTTGACTCTTTCAAGATCCTCTGCCATATTTTAAGCCTAATTTATGTGTCACAAGTATGAAATGTTGAGCATTAATAGAGAATACCAAGATATCCACTGATAGACAGGCCACAGCTACTGTTATTTCTCACATAATCTCATTCCATAAGTTATTGTATCTTTAACAAAGGAATATCATTACTGAAATATCTTTTCATGGGCTCTGTGCCACATACACTTCCTTGACGATAGGTCTGATGAAATGGATTAGTAGGCATAGTACAAATGCATAATGTTTGTGTTGCTTTGATTCATGATGATGTTAGTGAAGTTCAAGTGATGTAAACCAAAACTTCAAACCTATTTGGCACATTTGCATGTCAAACTCAACTTGCAAGAACTCTTTTGACTCTCAGGAATGAAATTTAGTTTGCATACTTCAGAAACTAGTGCATTGTTTGTAGTAACTCCTGAAGGTTATTCATCACATGAACACAATGAGATATGCTGGTTGTTGTCATGTGCATTCCTGAATGAAGTCCGGAACTGCTGTTCTTTGCCCTCTTTTTATTTGAAGACTATGCCTTTCTTCAGAGTTCAGACCCAACTACTATATCCTTTTAGAGATGTTAACATCTTTTCTTAGTGATGATAAGATGCATCAGAGGTGCAAAGCACACTCAGTATCCTCAATCGAATTAATGCATTCATTGATGTTGTCATCCTAGAAGCCTGCACATGTATCGTAAAGTGTATGCCCTCCCTACGCTGCATGTCAAGTTGTATGTAATTGGTTTCTGTAGTATTTACACACCATATATTAATGTTTATGTGGTGTAACTTGGCCATTGTGGTAACATGGATATCAAACTGCTGTATATTTAGTATGTCTGAGAAATTGGTGTAGCAAAAGATTGCTTCTGATCATGCTCTTTTATTTACTCATCCCGAGCATGAAAAAGTAAGGGATAATTCTAGTGAACAATTTAAAGCATTTTCTGATGGAAATTTTGTATACATCGTCCTCATAGTTCTTATTCTCTTTCTAACCAAGTGAAACTTGTCCCCTTTTGATGTTTTCTGCTTGTATCTACTTTTAAATATTCACCAGTTTCGCACTAAAAGAACCATTTGTTTGAGCACATCTATTGGGTGAATGACGTAATGTGTGCAAATTGGCAAAACAATCGACTTGCAGTTGGCAATTCCATTTCCGCAACATATATACTCACTCTCACAAGTACACGCACAGGTGATTCCCTATTATATATTACTGTACGTACACATTGTGAACATATACAGCCCACCATGATCACTTGATCATACATAGCTAATCACTGGTAATATTGATGCAGATTTAGATTACATTTGCACTTGAAGATCTGTGTTATTTGCCTAAATTTAGCACCCTATATTGCAAAAGCACTCTTGTATTAATTAATGGTCTTGCCATGGTATGAAATGAGCTCTGTACTTTCCACAGTAATTCTGAATAAGGATCATCCTAAGCCTTGAACTAACAGTAAGAATTTTCTCTCAAGTCCTAAGAGGGCACAAGAATTGAAAGGTATATTAGCAGCTTTTTCCATGTTAATAGTTTTAGGTAATTTTTGTCCTTTTACAGGTATGCATACCCGGCACTACTGTTAAAGAAGTTGGTTGGTGGCAGTACGTTACACTATCATGTAACTTATGATATTGCGTGCAAATTCAAAGGACACATTAAGGTGCGTACCTCTAACACCTGTATGTGGAATACAATATGCCCAATACGTAATGTATTTTCCTTACCATTGGAAACAGATTCACAATGTAGAGTCAATCTAGGTTTCAGAGTGATTTCTAAATCTTATTCCTTGAATTCGTTGTGGCACATTGTTGTATTAATTGAATTTCATGTAGGAGGAAAATATGCGTCACATTCTTGGCTCATACTAGTACTATTCACTATAGATCTGTCTGACCATCGGTTTGCCCATCTGTCTGTCTGTCCGTCTGTCAATAACTACATATAGAATGCTACTATTCCTGCATTCGGTCGTGAAAATTTATCACAGTGATCACCATGTTATGGGCATTACTAGTGCTCAGGAAGCTTAGGTCAAAGTTCACTTACAGTAAGAGTCATCAGCCATTTTGTGTAAACACAAAATATGCTTCTCCTCCCACAGTTGCATTAGATGGACAATGACAGTTGGTTACAGTTATAATCATAGGCTATGCAGTGGCCTACATGGGATGTTCAAGAAGTAACATCGTGTGTGCCTACATTTATCACTAAGGAGTTTAACAATGTTTGAAATGATGATACTGTAGCTCTCTAAGGTGTAGGAGTAAGCATGTAGCCAACAGCCATATGCCCCCAGTCTGTATCAAGTATACATCAGCATGCATGAGTGAGAATTAATTGCCTTTGCATAATTTTAACTTTATCTGAAACACCAATTACTGGAATCCAATTAGAGCACATTAAATTGCATGCAGTGCAAACCTTCTTTGCCAACTCATGTCTCGTAACCATATAACATTTCTTGGTACTGACCAGAACTGAGCCTTTCAATGGTAAGTGGGACCTCATTGCTGATCCACAGCACAAACCACTGTATACAGGTACATTTTGTTGACCTTATATGTGGTCATTTCCTTTTCAGTAATGTGATACCCATTTCTTATACAGATTAGCAAGGATATTACAGTGTAAATGTTGCAGAACAAAAAGATAAGTTTTGTACCAAAATGGAAAAAATGTTATGAAATAGTAGTTAAGTACCTTTTACCAATCTAAGATATTAAATGCTTTTACTATAACTATCTCCTTTTTTGCAACTTGGTAACAGTAAGTGATTGCTGTGTTTATTGGTCATTGCATGAAAACTACAGCCCCCTTTCTACCATAGCCTTGCAAAATCCATCTTCCCTAAATATGCACTGTTGGTGCTCTTGTTACTGTAGTACATGATACATGACCACAAAACTGTCTAATTAATGTCCATGAAAGTGCCAATTGAGTATAATGCAAACAACAAATTTATATTTTGAATTAAATAAATCATTAACAATTGTTCTTTATCCACAGAGGAATATGCCGGAATTGGGAGGTTTTGATATGGCACTGCCTGTATTTCATGCATATGGACATAAACTTCATTGCCAGGTAAACACATGCACGCTTCTGACAAGTTGTCCGCTTTCCTCTCGTACAGAATTTTTGGTTTACTATTCATTTTTTAGAACAGGCTTGCAAGTGTCATATGCCACCTAGTTTTATAATTGAGGTAGTTGTATGAGTATGTATGTACAAATACTATTTTATTGGGTGTGTGTGTGTGCAAGGGTGCGTTTGTTTTTCTATCTGACCGAGGACTTGAACAAAAGAATTTCAGGTCCTCGGTTGTGATTTCTAAAGAATCACCACGTCCTCGGAAGAATTCTGTTGTATGGGGTATTGTTAAGGTTAGGGTACGTGGATTTGAACAATGGAAAATACAATAGGGTCCTCGGTCTGGATGTAATACAAACACGTGTGCAGGTGAGTGTGTGTGCCTTGAGTTGATTGGAGACCATTATAGTTTTTAAATTGTGCATGTAACTATGAACCTAAAGTAAGTACCAGTATTATATTGTTTTTGGTGGCTAGTGTACTAGATGTATATATGGAGCACATGTATTGCATTATATGTTAGTCCGCTGGGAGTTGGGGCACGGTGAGGGGAAGGCCAGTTTAACCTGCGTCATTTGCAGAAATTTGTAAATTAATTTTTGGTCTCAATTCGTTTTGTTGATCTATCAACTTAAGTGCTCCCATTTCACCTTGTCAGTGCATGTTATATTTTGAAAAAATCTGTGGTTACATAACATCATTCGTAAGTGACATTACAGGCTAGACAGGTACAGTCTGCTCTGTTTGCATTCTGCTTAGATGCTTTTTGTACAGAGAACATGTGTATTGGCTTTAAAGCAATATGTTCATTGGTTGGTAGATCAAGCACATCAGATCATAGGCGTAGGAGCCTAATTTGATTTGGGGGGCTGTAACGACTTGCCCGAAAAATATAACCAAAATTTTTCGCGCCACATCTTAATGTGCATATCATATAGGTGTTCGTCGGGTATTACATCACATGCAAATAACCGATAAATGCCTATATGATATGCACATTAAGATGTTGAACGCGCGCGGAGCGTGCAAAAAATTTTGATTTATTTTCCGTGTTATTACCCTTCCACATTGGTTATAATTATTGGGGAAGTCGTTACAATAATAACGATAATAATAATATCATTATAACCATTGAAAAACACACTGCAGATTTTTCTTCTTTCACTAGGTGCCCGAAAAATGCTCAGCATATTGCCCGAATTTTCACCAAAATAATTGAAAAACACACTGCAGATTTTTCTTCTTCACTAGGTGCCCGAAAAATGCTCAGCATATTGCCCGAATTTTCACAAAAAAAATTGAAAAACACACTGCAGATTTTTCTTCTTTCACTAGGTGCCCGAAAAAATGCTCAGCATATTGCCCGAATTTTCACCAAAAGATTTGGTTGGGGAGGCTGCAGCCCCCCCCAGCCCCCCCCCCCCGCCTCCTACGCCTTTGCATCAGATCATGCGGCGAGTAATGACTTATTCAGTGCTGGCATGCTATATTAAGGGCCAATACACCAGATCTTTACTTTACTAATAGAGATTTGTGAATTTTGCTTTAAATTAATAATTATCAGCATTCTCTGTTTTTTTTTTTGGTGGTGTAGATGTCGTATAGCACAGGATGGAAGAAAGCGTTTGGCCTAAGGGACGGGGAGTGTATGGAACGTATATGGTCATTTCTGAGAATTTAGTTCTCTCATATCACCGAAGAGATGACCCAATCACACAGGATCGATCTTCTAAGCGATGCACTGTTGCATTATTCTGCATGCAAACTTGCAAACCTTAGTGAGTTACTTTAATGAATGCGCCTTACACGATCAGTTATTGATGTTAAGTTAATGACTACCATGTGCATATACATCAACTATCTCAGTCAGTACAGTAAGACAACTTTCTCAAACAATATGACAGACCATTTCTACCAATACTGTGTGCCACAACCAATTTGTTTCAGTATTACACAATTCTAGATGACTTTGTGGGACAGGTATCCATTGGAGGACGCCAGATAAATAATCTTAGATATGCTGACGACACTACCCTACTTGCAAGAACAGCAGCAGAGCTTCAAGACCTTATTGAAAGAGTCAAGCAATCCAGTGAGGAATACGGACTGTACCTCAATGTTAAGAAGACAAAGGTTATGATATGTGGAGGAAAGAATGACCATCATATTCAAGCTGATGGAGAGGATGTTGAAGTAGTCAACACTTTCAACTTCCTGGGCTCTCTGATTGTGGATGGTGGTGGATGCTCACAAGAAATACGACGGCGTCTCGCCATGGCTAGATCATCTGCTATAAACCTCACTGACATCTGGAAAGACAGAGGGATCTCAAGGAACACCAAGATCCATATAATGAATGCTTTGGTCTTTCCAATCGCTACATATGGGTCTGAGACGTGGGCTTTGGGAGCAGTAGACAGAAAGAAAATCCATGCTTTTGAAATGTGGTGTTGGAGGAGGATGCTGAGGATATCATGGAAGGAACGTAAGTCAAATGATTTTGTCAAGAACCAAATTGGAGCGAAGGTTACCTTATGTCAGAAGATAGATAAGAACAAGCTGCAGTATTTTGGACACATTTCTAGGAGAGAAGGTGACAACTTGGAGAAGATCATTACCCAAGGTCATGTTGAGGGTCAACGAAAACGTGGTAGGCCAAAAGTTCGATGGGCTGACGGGATAAAAGAGATCACCGGCATGAACATCTGCGCAGCTCACCGATTTGCCCAGGATAGAAGTGGTTGGAACGTCATCATCAATAGGGTCACAAAGGGTCAGTCATGACTCATAGGACAACGACGACGACGATTACACAATTGATGAACTTCCAAGATTATGCAATTTGAGTGATTTGCAGCACTTACCGAGAAATTGGTTTTGTAGGCTAAGTCTTGATATGTGTTACTTATTAAAATATGTTTCGTGACATAACTAAAAAAAAGCAAAGAATCACCATATTGTGATAATTTTTGTTTCAGCCATCACCACAAACACATTGTAGGGATACAAGTCTGTGTGGTAGTAGGCCTACATACATTACAGATACAGGCATCTCATCTATATGGGCTGGGCATTTGTCAGCCAAAGTTAGGTAGTGTTTACATTAAGATTCACCTTACTTGTATTAGGTTATTTCACAAATAAAATCAGGAGCAAAGTAGACTAAGGATTTTTTTTCCGTGGTGAATCAAAATCACCACAACCTTGATTACTGCACACATGCTATCATTATTCCTGCATTAGCTAGAAGTTTCAGCTGATAGAGCTGATAAGTGAACAGGTACAAGTCAAACTTCCATCATAAGTATGCACACATTACTCAGTATCAGAACCTACCACTTTGGTCACAAATGGTGAACTATAGAGTATCTTGTTTCCAAGTTTATTTCATTAATTGCCAAATAATGGGGTTTTGGGGTTTATTTGCATAATGAAGCATTTTTATCACAGAAAATTGGCATACGTGTTATGCAAGGTTAGCTGCATAGTGAAGGTTTAAGGTAAGTAATAGAAGTTCTCATGTGTAGAACCCTGTTGTGTGGACAATCCTGTGGACCATCAAAAGAAAAAGGAATGTAGGTACAGTAGTCACCCACAGATACCATCCCCTCTTAAAATGACTAATTGCTATAACTCACCTGCTTCCCCCCCCCCCCCCCCCCTTCAAGTGCACAAAATCTAAGAAACACAACTTGGGAAGATTCTCTCACCACACTTCCCTAACCCTTCCCCCTCCCCTAACCTCCCATTTAATTTGCAACTCTCACTGAGTGAGGTAGGCCTATATACTGCTATATTATTGGTTCTTAACCTTGTGAGCCATTATAATTGCTAATGATTCCACTCAAAAATATTGATATTTATACTGTATTCTTTGTTTTCCTTTTCCAAATTTAGGCACTTTCTTCTGTGTGTCATTGCAGAAGGCAAAAGATATCACCAAACAGTCTGAAAGCAAATTAAGTCACATTTGTCAAGAATGTAAGTTACAACACACTCGTTCATGACGTACAACAATATCAGTTTCATTGCAGGATGAAAATTGTCAAGCTCCACTATTTTTCCAATATTTCAATAGCCTTTTCTTGCAGAGGTGTTTCAGTTTTAGTTCTTTCATCCTAGCTCTTTTTGCATTCTCCATATATTGGCTAGTAGATGTAAAATTATGATATGTTTGTGCTTTCATATTATTCCTATAGTTACTGTCACAATGAACACCATTAAGTCATGGCGTGAGGAAGCAAAAAAACTCTTGGCAAAGAAGCAAAAAACATCAAAGAGTGAGTTTATGACTTCTCTCAATACTTCAGGGCTTGATGCTTGGAGAAGAGGGTAGTATCTTTAAGATTGCTGTGCTTTTTGTCTTATACTTTGTCATTTTCAGTCAAGATTCCACTAATAAGATAAGCACTGCTAAAAACCTTTTATATCAACATGACAAAAGTAATTCTAGGCCTGATGTTTTGATCTTGACAGATTATTCTTCAGAGCAAACAGTTCGCCGTTGAAGAAGATTTGTTAAGATTGAAACATATTTTAAATATATTGTTCTTACGCTGAATCTGTTTGCTATGAATTGTCCTAAGACTTCATTTGTCATTATCCTTTACAATAAGAGTCAGCTGCCAGGTTTTTTTCTTGTATCTTTCAAGATTGACAATTTTTTCCCTAAATTGTTAATTTACTGTCTTCCTGGAATGCATACTGCTTGGCCAGATTTCTCAAAGTGAAGGACTCTTCGAATGGGACATAAAAAAGAAACAAAAGTTAGATGCAAATTGTTTTTTTTTTTACCTGCAAGCTCTTGCACATGTAATATGTTTTTGGCTGGTAGAGCTTGTATGTAAATTGTATGTAACCTTTAACAGAATGTACCTGCATTTGTTGCTTACATTGCTATTTTCAAGCAAAAGAGAAAGTATCTTTTGTTCATCTTTTACAGAAATCAATCTTTCTTGGAAAGAAATTTACGTTAAAGATCTGGATCTGTATCAAGCTTTGTGGTATGTTATGAAATTTTACTCTCATTGGTTGCAATGAAATCATACACTTTGTATAAACCATGCTGCCGTGTGAGTGTGCATACAGTATCTGTTTGTTTGTGTGTGCGTGTCTGTGTGTGATACCTTGCTTGTACCCACCATATATCACAGACTGAAAAAGAAATTCATGCAGATCTGAAGTATACATAGGTGAAGGGTAACAGAAGGGTAACACTGTTTCCCAAGAAGATTACAGTACATCTGAGACATATCTTTACTTCGATTTGTTAGATTCTTCACAAAAAAACATGCTTCATTGAAACCCAAGTGATGCATGTTTGCATTATATACTCTTCAGTAGGAATAATTTTCTCACATTTCTGTACATATTCCTGATAGTACATGATTCCATGCCACCACTGTAACTCTCTGTATATGTAGTGGTATCAGAAGGAGGGGAGGGGAGGGGGGGGGAGTGGTCATGGATGATATCATTATGTTCATATTGTGTAATGAATTTTTTAGTGCACACACATGGCATTGTCTAAGGAGGTCTGCCCCCTCTCATATACTGGTCCCCACATGTTGTATATTTTTATGCAGTTTGAATGTGTTTGCAATGTATCAGTGTCATTGGCTCTAGGATGTACAATTGGGTTGCTGTCTGTTACTTTTTTTTTGGGGGGGGGGAAGGGGAAGAATATGTCAGTGAACTAAAGTGTTTTCAGAGTTTCATATCATGCAGCTATGAGTTAATCATATTTAGTGTAGTAGCCAATGGAACTTTCTATATCTTTCTAAATTTTATTACCCATTTATTAATAACCCAGTGAAAGAATTAATCAACAGTAAGTGATTTAATTTTAAAGGCCAGTAAACAACCCTACACTTCAAAACCAAAATTTGAGTTTCCATTTCCATGCAGGTATTAAGCTGGATACTTCAAAAAGGAGGGGGGGGGGGTGGGGGTGGGGGGTTAGGGGTGGGGTCACCAAATGGTCAAAATAAAATGGAAATACAAGAATAAAAAAATTAATCAGGACAAGTGTGCAGAATTTGAACCTTTCACCATTCTTCACAAAAAAGTGAATGTTGGCTGTTTGACTTGAAGCTGTTTACACTTGACTTAAATATGTATTGCCAAAACAAACGGGACATACAACAACACATCTTAACAACAACTGTGTCATTAAATGAAACTAGAAGACACTAATTTTAGGATGAAAGCTGAAATACTAGCAGCTGATGTGGGGGACTATCATTTCATCAGTGATTGGGGAAGGGTCTAACTGGGCCCCTTTATCCCTCTGCCATCGATCAATACAAGGTACTGTATGAAGTCAGTCAACCATTATTCTACATAATAATGATGACAGTACCAATTGTTCATTTTCCATCTACTCATAGCTAATTGGCACATTGTTCTTATTGCTCTAAATATTTTCAAATGTTTTACAGGTACCTTATCTAACATTCTGTATACAGGGCAGTTACAACATAAGCCTGTAGTTTGTTTTCATTCCCCTCATCCTCAATCAATGTAGTAGTGATATTCTTTTAACTGTTCCTAAAGTTTTTTAGCTGTTACCAGGCCTGTTGATTAGTGCTGTAGAAACTAAGTGTTTCTGAAATAAATAAATATAAATTCCACTGCAATTTGTTACTGCATCCTGTCCAATTGGAATTTATCTCAGCTTTAGAAGATTTTGAGGTGAAATTTATGGCTATAACCCTCAGCAGCAGCTGTGATGACATCTACCCTAGTTACAACCTTCTAAAGTCTTGCCATATTCCCCATTGACACATTAGAGAAGAATCAACTGAGGTAGCATATAACCTTGAAGTCACTTGTTAAAAATAGTGAGGACAAGCTAGTCATAATGTAGGAAAGACCTGGGCACCTTGCATGCTCACCTGAATATTGCCAAGGACATGCAGAAATGGTAAATTTCCTCTAGATTGGTAATAAAAAGATTAAAGAATTTTGTCCAAATGTGATCATAATCGAAAATCTATCATATAGGGCCAAAGACAGTAAACCTTCAATGTTGTCAAGTCCATTATAAAGTTGCTAGTATATGTAATATTGGTTGGTTTAATTAAAACGTAAATAAAAATTTAACAAGCATTTAAGCAATTATGCTTTTGAAATATGACTACATGTTGCTAAATAGGCTTCTTGTAATTAAATAAATTGCTTCCCCAGCAGAATTTACATTTCTGTTTCTTTTGTAGGAATTCACTTACTGCTGATGAGATTAAACTACTTGAGGAATATTGGTGTAATGGGCTGCAGAGTTATGGGAGCAGTTTGAACAAGAAAAAAGTTATTGGAGTTAACAAAACAAACTTCGTTAGGTGCCAGAAGAATACAGGTCAGTTTAATATTTATTATTTTGCTCAAATTTGAACAATGAGTTAATTTTCTGCCACGGCTGTTTCGTTTCCTATGAGTTTGATATTTTGAGAACTCAACCCGGGCGTGATGTTAGAAAGCCCACTTAAATGTACCCTAGGGTCTTTCCAGTAAGAAAGCTAATAATGGCTGGTAGAGTCAGTTGTGCCATGTAAAATTAATCCATAATTCATCAGAACGTGAATGTCAGTGAACAGCTGTCATGTACATTGGCTAGGGATGGTGCAGGTGTAAATTGTGCAAACTGTTCTGTCAATTCAGAGGTCATCACTCCTGCATCTCTCAGAAACCTCATAAATTAGGTCATACCTGGACACATTGTATAGCACTCATCTATGTGTTCTCAATATACTGTAGGAAACACTTCCTGTTTAATTTCTCATAGGAGCAGTACTCTATGACTCACAGACCAGAGTGAGCAGTTTCAGGAAAGCCATGATACATGCCTGTCTGTTCTCTTGAGAATTGAGATAATTGCATTCTTTTATACCCTTATACAGTGTTTACATAGTACATAGGCCTACTCATTCTTACCCTGGTCAGCAGTATAATTTAGTCATTAACCTTTAAGAAATGCTGCAAACATGACATGTATCTGACATTTGTAAGATTGCAAATTTGGATGTTCTATTAATTAATCCCACTCCCCCTCATCCCCCCCCCCCCCCGCTATACTGGATGTTCTTTCAATAGGCTAGTTTATCATGAATATCCTGCTTACACTTAGATCCCCAGTGTGTGATCATGCCGTTGGAATTAAGTATAAAGTGTTATGTGACCAATACAGCTGTCTTGCCATATGTATAAAACTATGTCACATAATTTGTGTACAAGGTCTCAGTTAATCTGTGGTCATGATTGAACAGCTTTGTTAGGGATCGTCTACTACCCCTCTGCAGAGCTTATCTTGTAAATTCCTCAAACACAAGGTCTTTAAACTTTTCATGGTTCAGATCTGCATTTGAACTGCAGAACAAATTTACCATCCATAATCTCAGGATCTCTTAGGTTGGACCTGAACTCCTTCAGGGGGTCCACTGTAAACAGAGAAATTTATTTCATATATTGTAGTTGTATGTTTTGTGTATAGTGGAGGCAAATTACCTCAATCTGTGGCCATTTCCTGAAATGTCACAGCTGAATGTATTTCCAGCGCATTGTGAAAGAAGTTTTGTTTGGGTCTTCCTAATAAAGAGTTATCAGACTGATTTAAAAATTTACATAGTTTGGGTTCATTGGAATTATATCAGTGTATGGCAGCCTGCAGCAATCAGGCTATCAGGATATCTCAGAGCTCAGGTGATGAAATCATCATCTCAGCTACCAGTATGTAGAATGCTGGGGGCCTTGGCCTTGCAAGGCTTAAATGTGTTTGCTCTGTAGTGCTCTACATTAAGCATTTGAAGCAAGTCTAGCAGCGTGGCAAGTTCTTTTCCATTAAACCTACATCTCCCATCATTACGTTATAACAAAGTGTACAATACTTGACTTCAACCTTCTTTCACTTAAATTCGTTGGCAACATAATGTGCTACATCAGCATATTTTTAGGCCTGTCTGGATTTTGTATGGATTACACTGTTTACCAATTGTAACTTACACTTGCATCAGTGACTATTCTTTCAATGCTTGCCACGCATGGCAATCGCCATCAGCTACCACGATGTTGATGTTGAACATAATGTGCTACATCAGCATATTTTTAGGTCTGTCTGGATGTTGTATGGATTACACTGCTTACCAATTGTAACTTACACTTACATCAGTGACTATTCATTCAATGCTTGCCACGCAAGGCAATTGCCATCAGCTACCATGATGTTGATCAGCCAAATGTTAGTAAGCTGAGTTGACCAAATCTGTCTTATTAATCTGACGACGAAAAATTGCATTCAATAGTTGAGAAGGTTGAAAGACAAACATGAAGAAATGTTCCAGGAATGTATAGTACGTATCTCTTGGCTACTGCCATCACTAAATTGAATTTAGCTTCTTCTGACTTGATCATACTTTATTGGATTGTTTGTAATTGTTTGAATGACACTTGACATACCGTTTGTTTTTTATATATCTCATTAGAACTGGATTGACAACACAAAAACAAAGCAAGTCAGAAGAAAATTTGGCAGCCGCAACAAAGCACCTTCACTAAAACCCAGGAAAAAAGAGTGCGTATAGCTGCTTCACGGCAGTGTATATTTCAGAACATGGTGGGTAGATATGAAGTTCATTATATTTGAGTAGTCAAGAAAGCCCAACCTTCTTTCTGATGCAAGTCACGAGTCTGTTGATTTTATTGTTAGAAGAATTGAGCAAACATCCAGCTTTACTATTGGCCTTCTTATGGTGGTTTTGAAGGAGGTGGCTTGCGTCATCCCCCCCTCCCCACCCCCATTTCTATCCTTCCCAAATCACTTTCCTTGATTAGCTATCACATACTGTAGATTGTTAGCATGCATGCCATGACATTTTGAAGAAAAAACTAAGAAAATGTAATACTAGTACTGATCATAATGGTGGTAGTACACCCAGCTGTTTTGCTCTTTCTGCATGACTGGGGTACTGGAGTCCACATAGTCTAAATTCCAACACAGGACTAACAAAATGTAGGGTCACATGTGGGTTACTAAATTGCCATAAAAAGAGGAAGTGGTGAGCTTCTAATGAATTCTTTACCATATGTCAGCTCATACACAGCTCAGCATGACAATGTTCACCTATATGCAACCAAGGTAAGGATATCATGTCTGTCTGACTTAAGTCTATCTGTCTGTCAGCCTGTCTCTGTGTCCAAATTAGGAAAGATTCTTCTTTTCACTCAGTGTCCAATGTAACTCGATAAAATTTGATGAAGTTGGATGGTTTGGTATCTGTGCTGTTCATGAGTTTGTGATCAAGGTCATGTATGGCTTATGATGTGTCATAGATATGCCTGGGATATTCAAGAATTTGAATGGGAGCCTACTTCTAGAGATTAGTAACATGTGATTATATTTAGTTTGCAATGCCTGATCAAGATTCATAGTGTTCTCTAGTCCTGCTGATAGTTTGTGAGAATTGAATTACTTGAGGCCTGATCAAAAGTCGGGTAGGGGTTCCCTTAAAGTCATTTTGTGTTCAAAATACCGTGCTTCTACACTATGTAAGCATGCATGGTTTGTAAGATATGGGTTTGTCTCCTGCACAGGTACAAACGTGTACAATAGATCTGCATGCAAGTAGTCAAGTAATACTGTGTAACGTTGTCTGGAGTGGTGCTACACTTGGTACTTTCATTGCATGAAACAAGTTCTCTGTCTGAATTCCAAGTAATTAACCACCTTTATGGATGCAGCTATCTGGATAAAATACTGACATCGAGCTGCCTTTTATCACCATTGCCTAAATGAGTTAATCTTCTCTTTGTTTTGCAGCAACATCACCTGAAAACCAGGGTACAACCCTTAACAAAGCCAATAAAGCATGGAAGAAAGTCAAGGGTACACCAGAAGTCAGCAGATACAAACAGCAAGCAGATGACAAAATAGGATGGAAGCCGAAGGTGCTACAATCAGGCAGGAGCATAAGAAGGTCATGGCCAGGCACATTTTGACTGAAACCAAGAAAATGGTAAAAAACTGAAATAGCAGTAACAAAAGGCTATCATTTGCAGTGAGAGTGTTAATGCATACAATTTCATGGTACCGTATGTCAGTTATAATATTGCAGAAATTTCAGTGGAAGACTGATGAATATAACAATCTGTATGTAAATAGAAAAACATTAGAGCTGCATATTGTTTTACTCCCATCTGTATAGGTATAACATTGCAGGTGTTATCATGGCTGCTAATTAAATAGTCTTTCACTTATGTTTTTATTGCCAGAGTAGGACTCCAATGTCTATGCCAAATTATGTTTCTCTATATTTCATTACGATGAAAATATTCTACTCCAACATTCCCATGCACTTCACACTTGACATAATAATTAAGACGCAAACTCTAACCAATTTCCCCCATATGATAGAACTTGCATGGAACCGCTACGTACCTCCACATGTTTTACTATAGAAAAATAAAAGTGGAAATATTAGTGTGATATCATTGCAATTAACGCAGAGGAAAAATCTTCATTGTTCCTATTGTTTTTATTAATATCCAACTAGGAAGCTACAGTGATGTGATTTCAGTAGTAGTGGGTGAGGGAATTAAATTTCTGCGCTGTACTGAAGAACAGCAAAGTCATATTTCAAAGTATTAAACAACAATCACAAACAAATTTACCACAAAAGTCATAACCAGTGAAGCAGATTGACTCTGTGATGTTGCATGTTAACTCCAGTTACTGTATTCTTTCATCAGTAGAGGTTACAAGCATGTCCGCTATGATATCGTTGACTCAAATAACTAGCAATTCAATAATGCACCTGAAAATTGCAATGAATTATCATTGGGGTATTGTGGTGGAAAACAAAAAGGGATTACATCTTTGTTTTTGCACATCTGTTTGTGTGTGCATGGGCGGCGATCCGTACTTCCGAGTGGGGGGGATATAACCTTGTTGACTATCTAAGGGTAGCGCCACCATAGGTTGGCGCGAAGCGTACAAGATAATTTTGGGATTTACAAACCCTCTAGATGGCCGGAAACAGCACTTCCCAAGGTTTCCAAGCGACATATACCCGACTTTAAAATAGGGATATCATGTCCGAAATATCTCATAATCGGGATCCAAAATACTTTTTTTTAAATTTCGGGTGTTATTTTGGGAAAATTGCCCCTGTCAATCTTGTTTCAGCCGCTACGTTAGAATGTTCGAGAGCTCTTTTATATTATTCGATGAAGAAAATACTGTAGCCTCTTGCAGGCTATTATAGGCCTATACACATGCAATACACAATTACACATAGTAACATTCCGTTTGCTTTTTAGCTAGGCAAAACCTGATGAGTTGAACTTGGGGAATAACGCGACGACCTAGCAAATGTAGGCTAACTTGGCCGGGCAGTACGATGGTAGAGTGCTCGCCTGCGTTGACAATTGGAGGTCCCTGGTTCAAACTTCGGTATCGACATGTGATACCAAAACTTCCCTCCACTCCTTTCTCTATGAAAACTAATAAATTAATATAGGAGAGGCTAAGTCTCCATCCCCGAGTTCCGTTGCCATTTGCCAGGAGAGGAAAGTGTTTGCAATCTCTGCAAGTGGACAGCTGTACTCACGTTGGTTGGATGGGGACATTTAATGACAGTCCTGGAAGTAGGATTTTGAAAACATCTCACTTTGCGCCTGGGGGTCTATAGAGTTCAGAGGTTGAACCTGCCCATTGAAAATATCTGTGTAATGTGTCTTAGGTGCATGGTAATGCTATGTTAGGTATTCACTACGACTATTCACTGACAACAGCATACGTTTGGAATAATTATTTCTGCATTACAGCTACATTTCAGATTGCCAGACAAAAAAACCATATTATAAGTTTTAGGTTTCAGTTCGAGGGTACATGTACGTGTGTAGGCCGACTATAGGGCCTATATGAATACTATGAGGGTGCATATATGTACTATATCAATACCGTGGGCGCAATATTACCTTTTGTTGTTATAGGGCCAATGAAGCCTACAGTCAACTATTCTTGCTTTATAAAGACGCTTTATTTAAAAAGATCGCCCTGCGTTTATGGTAGGCAAGAAATGAAGCTAAAAGAGAGCCGTACATTCACGATGATGCATAAATGTAGGCATGAAAATATTCGTATCCCTAGCATTTGGTGGGGGGGATATGGTGTATTACATCCCCTCCACCCATTTTCATGGGGGGGATATATCCCCCCAGGATCGCCGCCCATGTGTGTGTGTGTTAGATTGTTGAGGGTGCTTTAATTTTTGTTTGTATTACTGGGAGTAATATCATTGTTCTTCATTTCTTTCCAGTGTTTTCATCTTCAAGAGTTGGACTATGAAGCAGTGTTCGTTGCCATAGATACCGAGCAAAATCTCCATAGTTCAGGAACTACTGAAGGCCAAAAGTGTTTAGATAAAGAGGTAGAACTCTTATGAAAATTTGTACTGAGTGTTATAGGTATGCAAAAACAATTTCATTGTTGCGTTACTATTCATTGCAGTTATTTATCAGTCAAGTTTTGTGGCATAGAGACTTTAAATGCCTGGAAGTCAGATTGCTTTGACTTCATCCCTCTTACCGACCAACATCCCTCTCAAATTCTAGCAACCAAGAAAAGAAAAAGAGTTGCTGATGTAAATTTGAAGAAGTAAGGAGAATTTCAACACCACAGCAGTAATATGAACGGGTTTTTCAGTAGAAGTCAAATCTATTAAGTAGTGTAATGTACAGTAGCATAATTATCCAACAAAAATCAACTGCATGTGAGGAAATATTTAAAGGTCATACATTCATTTTGAAGGTAGATAAAACTTGTGATTGTTTTTTTCTTTCTGTTTCATTCAATAGGGGGTAATGCTGATGGTCCTGTTAAAGAAGCAACCCGTGCAACACTACGTACCAGCGTGCAGGAGCTCTTTAACGAAAAATACTGTAAGTGAAACTGACTATCTCACGTTCATCGATTGCATCTTAGGAGAGAAATATTAGTGTTGTCTTATTGTCACTTACTCATTAGCAATGAACAGGATTTTTTTTTTATATGATAAGGTCAAATTCCATTCTTTAATTGCTGAGTGAAATACAAACAAATGGAACATCAGTCAATCAGTTTCCCAATTGTTCACAGTGCTACTTACATTAGCTGCCTAATATTGATTGTTCATTATTATGAGCTGCAGACATTAAAATGCAATATTCCATTTTTTCGGCTCATAGTAAAGTATTTACTACACAAACAATACTGTGGTTTCCGTTGAGTTGGAAAGAAAGTAATTTAGAGAAATTCGATGTCAAAGTTAGCAGATTCTCACTGACCAGAAACCTGATTCCTACAAGCTAATGAACGTACAGGTCACCGTGTGACGTCATTCTGCAGAGTGTACCGCTAACGCAAAACAATAACAATAACAATAAACTTTCCTCATACTTCTTGTAAGAGAGTAAGCCTTTTATTAACTTCAGTCTGGCAGTAAACATGCAGTTTCAAGAGAAAGAAATGGTTGTTAGAATTGTTCACACATAGCTACTTGAACTCATTTTGGTTGGCAGTTCTTCATTACAAGTCAATTATGGTTGCAAACCTGCCTCAACGACCGATGATATTGTAAGATTCGTTGCCATTATAGGCCACTTTTCATAGTGTGCGGTATGATATTGAGGTCTTGCCACAATTCCAATGCCTACCTTGTGAAAAGTATCAAGATTTCAGGTATTTCTTCATTTTTGTTGCAATTAAACATGTTTGCAGTTAGTTTTCGGTCAGTGGATGCAGTTGAATCCAAGAAATACAAAGCTTTGCGGGGTATGTCTCAGTCTTGCTGCCATAAAGTATAGGCTTTCAGCAAGTCACAACTCCACAAAAGCAGTTACACAAGAAATTGGAACACCACAGAAAAAAAAATGACTGATGGATTCCTTGTTACACATTTTAAGAGTTGTAAAAGTGAAAAATGCAATAACTTTTACTGTCTCAGTAAAATATATACATGCTCACAATGCAAATCATCCATACATAGTGTTATAGCTGGTGTCGTTGGTTTTGCTAAACAGAACTACATCACACAGGACCTCCTTGTGTAGCAGCGTACAACTATCTTTTGTAACATGATCTATTTTTAATGCACTTATGGGATAAATCACAGCTGAAGCTAAACAATTGAGTATGCACATTAGAATAACAATTAGGCAATCGTGGCTACTGTATATCAAAATTAGAGAGACAACCTTTAGAGGGCCTCTGAGTAGGCACTGCCCTTGACGTGTTTTGTAGACAGATTAACGAGAGTGGACTACTTGGAGGTGTGCAAGGGGACGGTATTCGACTATCAGACTGCAAAAAGTACCGATCTAGTATAGCCCATCATTCTTCCTAAGGTAAATAAAAAGCTTAAACTCTTCGCTGGTTGAATAAGTCATATTTTCTCTCATCCCCATTGTCTATAACCCGTCGTATAAACCTGGATTTACCTAGATATGACCATAGGCGTAGGAGCCCAACTTGCTTTGGGGGGGGGGGGGCTGGAATGACTTGCCGGAAAATATACCCAAAATTTTTCGCGTGCTCCGCACACATTCAACATTTAGGCATGCATCGGTAATTACATCGCCTGCCAATAACATACACTCATTTGTCGTGTTATTACCATTTGGGGGGGAGTCGTGACAATGATAATGTTAATAATTTAAGTTTAACCATTGAAAAACACATTGCAATTAATTCTCAGCATATATATATATATATATATATTGCCAGAATTTTCACAAATATATTTGATTAGGGGGGTGCAGCCCCCCAGCCCCACCCCACTCCTATGCCTATGAATATGACTAAGTGACATGAAAACAACAGTCAGTCTGGCATATGAATGATATTGCTTATACCACCCACAGACTGAAATGTGAATGTCATTATGACCAGGGTCAAAAAATTGACGTACAAAGGTAAAATTTTGAGTTTAGAAGTAAACATCTAACATAACGCCAATTCGTTCCAAGGAAACTTTTCAGAAGAATGTATCCTCTGTCCCAGTCATCATTTCTGAAGTGTGCTGAACATATTTTTGCCGGCATACTGTGGGAAACCTGGGAGCGAGAAAGGCTTTGCGAGTTCTCCTTACAAAATAAATCCAAAGCCTGCAGCGTCTGTCGTCGGTTTGATGACTGGGAAACATAAAGAGACTAAATCTTCGGTTCTAAAAAGTGTATTGGCAACATCCTACTACACAAATCATTGGCATTTTGATACTAACAGTTTATATATGACAGAGTGTCATACAGGCATAATGTAAGTACCTTAGTGAAGTGAATAGCTGGATCCAAGGTTTTCCTCAAACGACTCAGCACATCTTTGTCACAGGGTGACCTACAGTCACCTGAGCGCTTAGGAATGTTTGCGAAAATAGGAAATCTTTTTGTCCGAAAGTGCTAGGTTTTACTGAGTCCCATAATAACATAATGCAATGTGTCATAATGGAAGTGAAAAGATGTAACATAAATTTGAACAGATTAGAGGATTTTAGAAAAACCACCAGATATGCAATTTAAAGGAATTAAAATGTGTTCAACTTAAGGAAACTTGCAAAGCTTTAATGTTGGGAAGGTTTCCAGTGAATAGAACAGTTCTTGTGTGTTAATATTATACTCAGGGATGCGCTAGAGGGGAGGTGTAGGGGGTGTCTCACCCCCTCCCCAATCTTGGTAAAACTGACGATAGTTGGAAAATTTCAGTGCCACAGTCGGAATTTCCGACTGTCGCACTCTAATTTTTCCAACTGTCGCACTCTAATTTTCCGACTGTCGCACTCACATATTCTTGTAATTTGTGATTGACCTAAAATATTCGGTCCAAATTGACCTTTGATCAGTGACATTTACCACATTTTCCTTGTCACATTGAGAAATTGTATCTCGCGATCCTTATACTCCACCATACAAAACTTTGTATGATTTTGAATACTCTAAAAAAAATTCCAATTGAAAGATACTGTACAACGTTCGCCAGCTTCAATTTGGTTAATTTATGTATTAATTTTGCTATTGGTTGGGTTGACCCTGTTCGCTAGCTTCAAGTAAGTTCAGGATATACATTGTATGGTATACAATTAAAACACTCAATGTTAATCTACGGAAGCTTAAAAGTGCCATCAATAAGAAAAACTTCGCCCCATAAGTTGACATTTTTCAGTAACTTGTTTAGATAACAAGATAAAATATTATCAAAAATCAGAAAAATGTTGGATTGCTCAGTTGCTTTAACTGAGCAATTGACAAACTTTCTGAAAATGTTTAATTGACAATTACTTATCATAGCCTATCTCGTCAATTGGACATTTTTTCTGCAAAATGTTTAATTGACAACTAATCATATCTCGTCAACTCAACATTTTTCTGCAAAATGTTTAATTGTTCACTTCATTCTAAATGCTCAGTTGGAATGAAGTGCACAATTGAAAGTTTCTCATGTGAGTGATAAATAGCCCCCCCCCCCCCCCAAGAAAACAATATTAAGCATGCTAGTAAAAATCACTGTATTTTTTGATAATTCACTATGTCGTCGAATATAATTTGTTGCGAAAAAAATTTCCCCTGTGTTACATTAACATAGCTTTTGTAGTTAGTAGTCTATGTAGCTTAGAAGCAGATAACTTTACTCAGTTGCTAACTTGCTTAGCCAGAGTGATTAATAAGTTTGTGAAGTGAGGGCCTGTGTACAAATGTATCAAAAAAAATTTCCACGCGCTACGCGCGTTCGACATGTTAATGTTGACGAGTAGTACGCGGGGGGGGGGGTACAAGGCAGCAGTCGGAATTTTCTTGCTCCAAAACCCATCCAGTTGGAATTTCAGACACTACACCCCCCCCAATCATCAGGCCTTAGCTACGTCCCTGATTACACTGTTAGCTGGATGGAGGCATGAGCTCGAGTTTATCATGTGAACTAGTAAACTATGTTACTTGCTATCTGATTTAAGGCACATTGCTATCCCTGCAACATTTTAAGGACACATGTTTGTAATGGCAATACAATGCAAGTTGAATACACATCGTTAAACTGGTTTATATGATCACAGATGCAGGTACGGGCAGAAGAGCAATGAGCTACAAGCAGCTTGCTATGGGGAATATTGTGGTAGATGGTCTGTCACCTGGTATTACCTGTAAACGACCGTCTGCGTATGGAGTCCATGATTTGCAAGCAATATTACGCAGCAAAAATAGTATTACCATCAGTAAGTTTTGTGTTGTGTTTGCATGTCTTACTAGTAAAGCCAGCTCATGAGGCCAACAAGTGTTACATTTTAATGAGCAGATTCCTTTTGCTTTTTACAGTCATCAATTGTTATAAAGCTAAAACAGGACAATTTGAACACTTATAAACATGATATGAGAGGAGGGGGGGGGGGTGGGTGGACGAGAGGGTCTGGGTGTTTTTGCTGCAGAACTTCATGGAAATTGTCACATGATACATGCTGGTAGATACACACGATACCGGCTTGAAGGGAAATAATGACAATGAAATATATTCACTGAAATGGAGGAGGGAGGGGTCTGTCCATAATAGAGATAGTGGTATGTTATAGTTACACCACTACATAAACATTTTGACCAGCTGGGCTTAGGGTACTTGCTGTTTTTTCGTCCTGTAATAGTGCTCATGACTGTACACATTTATATTGTCCATATATTGTTGTATATACTTATAGTGTGTGTAAGTTCTCGTGAGAACATATCATTCTAACCAATAAAATTTGTTTCATTTTCATTGGAAACATTCCTGCTTTTCCTCACAAGGTACTTCCAGCAATGCAACTAGAACTCCAGATGCCAATTGCCTATCAGCAACTGAACATGGTACGTACAAAACTAATATCGAACTTAAAAGTTTGCTGATATAACATACTTTTTAATGATATCTTTTGTTCGATTTTACAGCACAAGTCATTCCACTTCCTGTTCAAGATGTAAACATTTTGGTTTAAGTTGACCATTTGTTAAAAATTCTCTGGAGCAAACTGACTGTACTACACTCAGGCTTATTGTAATTCTATAGCTTTGTAATGACCATGATCAGAATGTTAATATGTCAGCAGCAGAATTGCACATATCAAAGCTTAAAATAAAACACAAATATAATCAATTTTATATAATGTGCTCGCTCACTGTGTTTGTTCCCTTTTCTCTGTAATTTCTGTTTGCAGTGTCTGTGAGTGATGACAGTCAAATACTAGACCAGGATCAAGACCAAGGCTCTAGACGCGTGATGAAGCTGTTCATCCATCCTATACGACCAAGAGGGTTAGTGGTTTGGCTGTCATGTTCTACTTCATTTCTATCTTTATTGCAGTGGTTAGAAAATTCTTTGCTTATGCATACAACAAGCATTGCATTTCATCATTTTTGGTTTTGATGATAATCGTAACCTTTTTAGTTGTGATGCATGCATGTGTATGTGTTGTGAAGTAAAGCTTGTAAACACGATATCTCACAAAGAGAAGCATGGACATATCTAATACATAGAATATCGGTTTACCACATTAAGTGCAAGAACTCTTTCATTTTGGTGGAGGTCAGAGGGTTTATGGGGTCAACAGAGGTCAAAATTAAAAAAAAACTTCATAAACAAGATATCTCTAGAAAGGAAACGTAAAGAACTATATCATGTTTGATATGTGGATGAAATACATTGAATGTAAGTAGCCTTTCAGTTTGGTGAAGGTAAAAGGTCAGTTGGGGTCAACAGGTTAAACTGTGAAAGCCCTAATTTAAACATATCTCAAGAAGGGAAGCTTGGAGCTATTTCATACATGGTAAGTATATAGGTGTATCAAATTTATTCCAAGAAGCCCATGATTTTGGTGGAGGTCAAATGGATCAAGCTGTGAGGAATTGTCTATTCAATATCTCAACAGGTAGCTTGCTGCTAAATAATAAGCTAATATGTCGCAATGAGTTCAAGAAGCTTATCAGTGGTTACATTAGGGCAGGAACTTTCATTATGGATAGTATCTTATTCATGCTTTCTCTGTCTTATTGAGATCTATATATGTTGTACAGCCTCACCACACAGTAGGTCAGATCTTTATTTAGGTCAGATTGTTATGCTATTGCTTATAAATCTTTCATCATTGAAACCACAGTGCATTTGTGCAATCTGGTTCTTCTTTCATGTGAAATGTCAGATTTAATCACATGTTTTGTGAAGTGACATGCAAGGTGATATATTACAAGGTCTTTATTTTGTATCTATTATCTCCAAATGTTACTGGAGTGACAAAGATTTTGTAGTATCTTTACGGGGAGTATTTGTCACCATGACACTCAGGCAAACCCTTCTTAGTGTGCCAGTGAGCATTCCTATCCTAATAGGTGTTGATTTACGGAGAGCCAAACGTTCCATAAATGTCGAAAAAGAAAGTGAAGTGTCCAAGTTAATATATATATGTCCAAATCGATATCAACATGTTACAATTCGATATCAGCATGTTACAATTCCATATGAACATGTCGAAACAAAATACAATATGCCATTGCGTCTATCAACATGTCAAATTCAACATCAGCATGTCACGAAAACTTGTAACAGCATGCCATTACTACATTGGTCATGTCAACATGCTATATTTACGTCGTGCTATAATTTTGGCACTTCGGCGCGCGCCAACGTTTCGTATATGTCGAGATTTATTTCAGTATGTCCAAAACTTGTGTCAGCATGGTGAGCAAAGAGTAGTGAAGTATTGCCATGACAACATTGCACATGGTTCGTGTCGTTCACACGGTACTATGGTTGAATATACTGTAGCGGAAAGCTACGACTTTTCCTTAGTGAGATACGTTTCGTTCCCTCAGGGGTTACATCTGTTGCGCTCCGCGGAGGTAACGAGAGATGTTTATCCGAAACAGGAACAGGAACTGATTACGTAATTTTGCTATATCGATGTATTCCCGTGATTGGCATAGGCAGGCACGGCGGTGGGTGTGTGAGTCGATCCCATTGGTCGCAACTCATCTAAAAAACTGTGACCTTCACCTGCAACAGACATACAGTTTAAGTACTGTAAAAATATTAAAGCATTCTGAGTACTCTTAACTTTCATGTAACGTTTTTTTAAGGGCAAGTGGCACATAACCTGCTAATTATCTTAGAATTTGTTCCTCATGTTTTTCAACAATTAATGTATCTTCCAAATTTATGTCGTCTGGAACATCCAGCCTCTCAAACTCTTCAATCATCAGCTTCACCATAAATTCAACTATATCCTGTAGCATGAACATTTCTAATGTCCTCGGCGGATGCAAAGTTTTTGGCAGCCATGTTTCGTGTTACATTAATTTTGTTAATTTTATAACACTAGGTTCCCAATGCAATAGCAAACAGCACTAACGTTATTTGCCTAACGAACGAAGAAAAGTTTTATTTCATTTCATTTATTTTTCCATTTCCTCACAATGTTTATATAATAATAGGACTGTGAAGACAATACCATGCAAAGAAAATAATAAGTAATAAATCATATAAAAGAAAAATAATGGAAATTTCGGAGAGAAAATGGTGGAAGGGCATGGAAGCCGTAGCTTGTACAAGAAGCCCACCAAAATAAAGATAACAAGTATAAAGTATATGGGCAAGATAATAAAGCCCCTTACACTTGACTAAAAGTACCTATTTCGCCATTACTTGTTCATATATTGCGATGAAATATATGCTGAGATAAACAATTAATTATTAAATACGAATCTTCGCATGATTCGGTGAGAAATGAAAGATATATTCCGATCGAAATTCTTACAGGTATGCGTAACGTAACATATATGAGTACTGTGTATACTATTTCAATTACATATACGTTAGGATCGGAGTGTCTGTTGTTATGTTGTGAGGGACGCTATATACGAAATGACCTTTGTACCAGGATTACGTAATAGCTGATGATGGCTTTACCCGTGTTTGTGCCCTGAGGCATGTTTACTTATGGCGATCAAATTTTGTCGGTTACAATGATACTTCAAAGTGGGTTTTCTCCTTCTGTTTATAGCTCCATGATTCAACCATAGTACCGTGTGAACGACACGAACCATGTGCAACGTTGTCATGGCAATACTTCACTACTCTTCGCTCACCATGCTGACACAAGTTTTGGACATACTGAAATAAATCTCGACATATACGAAACGTTGGCGCGCGCCGAAGTGCCAAAATTATAGCACGACGTAAATATAGCATGTTGACATGACCAATGTAGTAATGGCATGCTGTTACAAGTTTTCGACATGCTGATGTTGAATTTGACATGTTGATAGACGCAATGGCATATTGTATTTTGTTTCGACATGTTCATATGGAATTGTAACATGCTGATATCGAATTGTAACATGTTGATATCGATTTGGACATATATATATTAACTTGGACACTTCACTTTCTTTTTCGACATTTGTGGAACGTTTGGCTCTCCGTATTGATTGGCTTGTAAAAGTAGGTTTAAAAAGCGACAAATGTCATGTACAGTGCATGATGTAATTCCCAATGTGATTGGTTATTATTAAAACTAATGAGTCTCACATAAACATCCATGACTGAAGTGAATCACATTAAAGCCATTTAAATTGTAGCTTGTGTCCTTCTTAAATGTGAATGGTACCATTACTTCCAGTCATTACATTGTGCTGAAATTACAAATTGTTTATTCTTTTTATCCTTTTCATCATCTGATTTCATTGGAAGTTACGAAGATTGTAACATCCGGATGCACGAGTTTGCACTTCTAATGAAACTATGTATCATCTTTATATCTCCATAGGACCTTCAGTCATTCTGCTTGACATATATGAAGACTAGCCGTCATGTCCAGAAAATACTGAGGAAGATGTGCGTGAAGAGGTAGAAGCAGGAGAAGAAAAAGAGCAGGAAGACGAAGCAGGTATGGTGACCCTCTTTCCATGGTATTACACCTTAACCAACAATGTAGATGATTCTGTTGCTTTAAACAGATTTCTCAACATGCTTACATCTGTTGCACATTGTGGGTTCCTGCTTCTAGGGCCTAAACCTCCTGATTTGAGTATAGTTTTCAAGCTGGAGTAGCAACTTCCTGATTAATCATTCACCACTATTGTTGTTAAATGATTAAGTTTACCATGCTAGTAAAAGTTTTTTTTTTTTTTCAGCTGATTTCTTCCCGGTGGAGAAGGTCCTGAAGAAGAGGCAGAAGAAGGGACAAACTGAGCATCTGGTCAAGTGGCAGGGGTACTCTTCAAAATTTAATCAATGGGTAGATGCAGGGAGTATCTCAAAGGAAGGCAAACCAGGTATTTAAATTGGCATTTAAATGTGTATGTACTAGGAGGATCATTTGTTTGATGATGTTGAATCACTAATGACCTATTTCTTGCCAGAGCTTAAGTTACACATCATTTTGAAGTTTACCTGTTCATATCATTAATGAAGTGAGCAATCAGAAATTTATGGTGACAATCTTTACTTAGAAACATGTTAGTGTTAGAGTTTCATTACCAGCCATCCCAGGCAAGGAGTTACGCTTGGTGGAAAATGGACAAAAGGTCGGACGAGGCAACATCATGTCAAAATAATGGGCAGGGCAATCCAAACCCACATCAATCCGCTTCATCAGGATCCCTTCCCTTAGTCCCTATTCAATCTTCTGGGACTGGTGCAGCAATACAGAGACTGTTACCTCTCCCCACAGAGGTTGAGTACCCAGCACCACGAACAACATAGTCAGGGCGTCAGACGGCCGTCCCTGCTCGTTTTAAGGATTTCCACTAATATCACCTTAATTGAACTTTGTATTTAGAATAGCATAATTGTATAAGTAGTCGCTGGACAAGTGTTTGGTTGTATGTTGAGTATAATTGTGATGTTTTAGTAGAGTAAATGCCGGGCTATGGCATGCTGTAGCTGTATTTATATGTATTTAACGCATTTACTTGTGTGGTTGGGTTTTTTTTAAATGTATTATGAGGAAATTTGAATAATATATTTGTATTTGTGAAAAGATGCATGGAAAAATGAGGACATTTTCTAAAGGGCGCGGGAGTGAGGTAAGAGTTGACGTTATGTCATGTTAATTGTCTATATGTGCAACTGTAGCTTATTGCATGTTAGAAGTATTTTAGACAGCTGCTGTGTATGTCAATGTCATTTCTGTTATGTGGTTATGCTAACCCTTGATTTGATTGCAATCAGTCAAAAAATGAGAGAGGTTTACACAGATCAGTAACAGTTTGGCCTGCTGTTACACCTCCCACATGCTAAATCTCGGTGTGCAAAAAGTGGATAAGTCTTTAGTGTTTCTAACATTAAACCATACTTACACTAGGAGAAAAAACACACAATGTGGAAATTGTTTTATTGCAACTATATAATTAGTTTTGAATCAATATAATATAGTAACAGGGAATATTATTGCTTCAGAGACTGACATGCACCAGTGCAGTAAAATGCTTACAGTCTTCAATTTCATGGGGGTGAACGCCTCATGTGTACCCCTTCTCCACTCTGGGCCAGACATTGATCGGGGTTGGGATATTGGAGTCCAAGGACACTAGCATATTATCATATTCAGGTTTACTAACTGCTCTTTTCCACTTTAAAACAGACCTTCAACATCAAGAATTGAAGAGAAAAGAAAGGTTCAGGACAAGTTACCTGTGCTTCACAAGAAGAGGAAGAGTAATAAGGATCAGCCAGTTGTCAGCCCTTTAGAAAGCATCAAGAAGGGAGTCAATGCAGCATTCTTAGGTGAGAACCCTTGAAGATGTCAGGTACGGTAGCAGTACAATAAACTGCCTCAGAAATTGGAACCGTTTTGGTTTGAGAACAGGGGGCCCCTACTAGCCAGATTTAACATGCCAGACAATCTAATCTGGCCCACCAAACAACAAAAGAAAAAAAAACCAAACTTTTTGGTTCACCAACTTACTGGACAAAAAAAAACGTCAAGAGAATTGGGATAAGCGTTAAGTTTCATCACGAAAAAACATTGATAAAAGTTTGTCCTAGATGCTAAAACAATCATCTCCCATTTTCAGCAATCTATTTTTGGCCTTTTATTATTCCAAATTTCCTCCTGTGGCTACCATGGTGGGCCAGCATACTGTATAAGTGATATTCAGCAGCCCACAACCAACAGGACAATAGGCAGCTGTTAAATTCATTTTAAATCAGTTTCTGTGCAGTTTCCTTCATACTGAGCCATCTGTATGCCTCCTACTGCATGCCCATTAAGAACTGCTTCAACTGTTGACTTTTCACCAGAAATTTACAACATCGATAGAAGTATCAGTTTTTTTTTTGAGTGTTATCGGGGAGGGGGTCAGATGTTAAACCCCATAAATAATGTGTTCATTAACTGAACAGTGCTTTTCAACATACTATAACAATCATTATAGTCACTGTGCACATTTGGTTTGAATAGTATTGTCATGCTTTATGGAAAACCTTTTGCATACCTACAGTATGGCATTTTCTGTCAGTTGATGTTAGCTTTGTTACAGAAATTTATTTACCATTGTTTTAACTTCTCCACAGGTGTTGCAAATATTGACATAGCAAATCTAGAAGTTGGTCTGAAGTTGAGAGAAGTGAATGTGTAATTTCTCACCAAACTGAAAGAGGCTATGTTAGATTTTGAAAACCACAGTTATCAACCACTGACTGTTTTAGCAAAAACTTTGGAAAACTGGGAGAATTTTTCAGAAGCCACTGTGAGTAATCAGCACTTGATTATAAAGTGATTTTTATAATGGAGTGCTTTTTAATTGTTTATCAAAAACCATGCAGCAGTGACTGTGTGTGTGTGCATATGTGAGAGAGACACCTTAGCTCAAATTTTGAAAACTTTGATAATTCAACAAGTGCAATATGCATGAAGTTCATACTTGGTAGAAAGCTACCCCTTAGCAAATTTTCAGCTGCAATTGTTATTGAATTGCCAGTGGTCAACAGTTTAAAACCCTATAAATGACCTTACTGAAGTAAAGGTTAAGTGAAATTAGTATGCTTATTCCTCAATCAAGTGCTTACCATTTGCTGTTATTTAGTACGTCAAAAATTGTTTGAGGTCCGCACCACTAAAAATTCTGAAAATTTGTTAACAGGTTATCTCACCATGTACAGCTTACATCAAGTTCACACTTCGAACAAGTAGAAGAATGTATTAGGTATCTACCACCTTAGTAAATTCTTCACTGTTATTGCTTTGGGAGGGGCCAAAGGTCATATGAGATAACCAATGGTCTAAACCTGAAAACTTTGTGAATGAGCTAACTCAAGGAATAATGCTACATAGAATTTCAAATTTGTCCCTCTGATTGAATACTTGCCATCTATTGTTTACTTTTTTTTTAGGTCAACTGTCATTTGAGGTCAATTTTAGTTAAATTCTGAAAACATATCTCACCAAGTTCAGCTTGCATGAAGTAAATGCTCAGTATGTAGACACTCTTAGTAAATACTCAGCTGGTAGTGTGTTGGGAGAAGTCAAGGTCATTTGAGGTCACTAGTGGTCAACAACTGACAAGTTTTCTAACTGAAGAAGTGAAGTTTTGGTTAATGTCAAATTTGGTACGAATTAGGTCTACTTAATAAGCATTTGTCTTCTATTTTTGTGGCTGTTTCGGTCAAGGTCACTCAAGGTCAGTTTAATTCACAGTCTGAAAAACTTCATAAACATGATATCTCACCGTGCACATGGGAATATAAGCCCTAGACGAGAAGAACAACATGAACAGATCTTTTACTTGACATGTGGATTCCTACATACGTCATAATATTAAAAACCTTTGAAAACACGATAACTCAGGGTTGTACACACCTTATCTTTGAGTACACGTTTAGTTCTCCTTTGCTAATAGTCGCAAGAGAATTTTTTTCCATTTCACTGTGGATCCCATGTACTCAGTAGAACTCTCCCCTCCAATGCACTACAATAAAAATAGGCAAAGGAATCACTAAGCCTCATGGCTTTCTGTTTGCATGTCAATTACACCTGATCTTTGAGGACAAAAGTCGTATCATTAAACTACTTTGACTTGAATTACTGTTAATATTCATTTTTACATTGTGTAACACATTTTTCTTTCAGGCAAATGGATACCATTATGAAGTTATTGGTGGCATCCACAATCTGACAGTCTGTAAGGAGCTGAGGGAGAAAAATCCAGACAAGAATGTGTTCGTTTCCCGTCTCTGTATAATTTACAGTAGGTCTCTGTCTAAAGATGCAAAACTTTGGTTAGCAAACAAGCACAACAAAATAGGGGAAACTCAGGCATCAGTTGAGCATTAAGGAAAAGGTGACTACCGTGAATGTAACATTGTTTTTATATAAGAATTTCTGCCGAGCAGTTATTCTTCTCATTCCTCTATATTGTATATTCAGGTTGCAATGACCAATGCATTATGACATTGAAAGTGTGCATGGAAAGTCCTTGTCTATACATAACACATAACTCTGTGTTGTGCACACAGAATACAGTAGCTCTGTTACAGTATGTGAATTTTCAATGATTGTTATCTAATCTCTCTCATAGGGTGGATTAGGTACCATATTGTAGTTCCTTTGCCAGTTGGACCATTAACAGTACCACGCAACAGTTGCCATGGTAGAGGTTAGTTTTCCCTTGTAGGGACAATCGAGGGGTCATTCATTGTGGGGTATTGCATGGTGACCGGAAGGGCATGACTGAGGGAGGGGTAAAGAGTTGTCTGTGTGGGGGTCCAATTTTATGTCCAAAAGTCCTCTTAAATGGCTGGGTTGAGTTTCTTAAACCTTGGTATGAAGCTGTCCTAGGGTAAACTTCTAGCAGATCCCGGATACATAGGTCAAATGTCACATCAAATTAAATTCAATATTTGAATTCAATATTACTCCAAGGGGAAACATTACATTCAAATGCAATCTTCACTTGTATATAATGGGAACAACATGTAGGTTACTAAAACAGGCAGAAACATGACCTCTTTCATAGTATTACTCAGATTGTAGAGGACAGCAGTGTGATAGCACTGCAATCATATGACAGTATAGTCCTGCTAACTTATCATAGCAAAAAACATTTGCAGTCTTTGTTCATTTGTTTTTGGCTATCAATGCAACAGATAGGAAACAAAATGGTAAGACTGTCAGGGTACAATAAAGTTTTATTTCTCTCTTTTTCTGAAGATGACACAGAAATGCTCACGCAGAGTCTGTTTGTTCTGGCCATTGCGTTTAAGAGGAAAACCATTGCAAGGAAACTTTGATGGGGTGATGGAACAGAACTTAATGTGCTTACTGTTGCTAGGGATGATCCTCTGACCACAGAGGATTAAAAAGGTGTATAGCACTGATTAAAAGAAGCCTATTGATTTTGGTGAAGGTCAAAGGTCATTTGGGGACAAAAGGGAACAGGGAGGATAATTGTCCTGTAGGGTATATGTGTTCATATTCAGGAAGTGGCAACACAAAAACAGCCACGTGGTCTACTACTCTGCAAATCCATAAATGCTTGTTTTAAGTGAATGAAATCAAACGGGGGAGGGAGGGGAGGGGGTGGGTAAGGTTACAGGACTTCTCCTATCATTGTATTTTCTTGGTGGGACATTATTAGTAGGGTTATCGGTATGCCCATTAGAGCAATCTGAGAGTCTTAATACATTCTTCAGAACTGCATTGTAAGCCACTTACTGTTGTTATTAATGATGTAATTTCTTATTGCTTAATGACACTCAGTAGTGGGGCCTATTGGTACGCCCCTCAGAACTGTATTGTAAGCCACTTAGTGGTGTTACTTCTTGGGCCTAAACGACACTCCAACCACTAGCGGGGCATATTGGTACGCCCCTCAGAACTGTATTGTAAGCCACTTAATATTGTTACTTCTTGGGGCTAACTGACACTCCAACCAGTAGTGAGGCGTATTGGTACACCCCTCAGAACTGTATTGTAAGCCACTTAATGGTGTTACTTCTTGGTGCTAAATGACACTCCAACCAGTAGCGGGCGTATTGGTGCGCCCTTCAGAACTGTATTGTAAGCCACTTAATGGTGTTACTTCTTAGTGCCAAAAATGACACTCCAACCATTAGCAAGGGCATATTGGTATGCCCCTCAGAACTGTATCGTAAGCCACTTAATGGTGTTACTCTTTGGTGCTAAATGACACTCCCAAGCAGTAGCAGGGCGTATTGGTACGCCCCTCAGAACTGTATTGTAATCCACTTAATGGTGTTACTTCTTGGTGCTGAATTATACTCCAACCAGTAGCGTGGCGTATTAGTACCCCCTCAGAACTGTATTGTAATATAAGCCACTTAATGGTGTTACTTCTTGGTGCCAAAAATGACACTCCAACCAGTAGCAGGGGCATATTAGTACGCCCCTCAGAACTGTATTGTAAGCCACTTAATGCTGTTACTTCTTGGTGCTAAATAACACTCCTAAGCAGTTGTGGGGTGTGTTGGTTTCACTGATTCTCTCTTTTACAGGAACAAAAGGTATTTACTTTCCTTTTACTTCATGTAACGTACTAAAATTCAGATTATGGGTCATTTACATAAAAGATCATATGAAATACATAAGTTAGTACAAACACAGAATAATTTTCTCATTGTGTTATATTTTGTCTCAAATTTATATATCTGCAGTTTGAAGGTTTATAGACAATGACAGTCATATTGTAGTTTTTTCCCTTATATATGCTGTATTTTTATACCCGAGTGCAAACGACAATAGAAGCAATATAATTTCTGGTAAATTAATCAATGTTGAACAAAAAGTTTTTTTTACTTGGATAAAAGTCAGGTTTAACTAGTTCCTAGAAACCCTAAATGTTCCTAGTCTCTCCACCTACGTAAATAATAAGTGGACTGTCCATACCTAGTCGGCATGTCAGCACCTACGTAAATAATAAGTGGACTGTCCATACCTAGTCGGCATGTCAGCACTATAAGCATATTAGCTATGTCTCTCACCACCTACGTAAATAATAAGTGGACTATAGTCCATACCTAGTCGGCATGTCAGCACCTATGTAAATAATAAGTGGACTGTCCATACCTAGTCGGCATGTCAGCACTATAAGCATATTAGCTATGTCGCTCACCACCTACGTAAATAATAAGTGGACTGTCCATACCTAGTCGGCATGTCAGCACCTACGTAAATAATAAGTGGACTGTCCATACCTAGTCGCCATGTCAGCACCTACGTAAATAATAAGTGGACTGTCCATACCTAGTCGGCATGTCAGCACTATAAGCATATTAGCCATGTCTCTCATCAAACATGATTATTCCTTCTTTTTTCTTGCAGTGCCGGAATCAATATTCGCATAATAGCCGAATTTCCCTGAAATATGTTCTTGTTGAAAGAGGGGTACGGGGGGTAGGGCTGAAGTCCCCCGCCCCTAACTTCCCAAATTTGATATGAATATTGTCATACGGGTACAACTCTAGCAACATAGAAATTCACAAAAAGGTTGGTTGTTCCTGTCACCATAGCCACTAGTAAAAGTGTAACATTGCATCATGCATGAGATGTAAGGTCGAACAGGGAACACTTAGTATAATCCAATTAACACATATGAGTGAATTATAGTAAATGGTGAATTATCGACAGCATCATAACGCATAGTAACACTAGCACATATCCAATTGTGGGTGCATGTTATACCAGCACATTCGATACTCTTACAGTAATGTCAATGTAGGTCGTCATAAAGATACACATTTCAGCTTGTTTTGGTTGAGTGCAATATAAGTGCCATAATCAACTATATAAACATGTTATTATTCAACAGTTAAGATGACGTAGGATTTGCATAGGTCACAAAAATAATGGCTGAACCTGTAGCAGACCTGTCAACTCTCCCAGTATTACCGGGAGACTCCCGGTTTTTACCCGGCCTCCCGGTTTCATATTCTATTCTCCCGGTTTTTTAATGTTTCATCACTTGCAACATTTCTGAAAATAGCCAACAATTAGTCATATGCTTAGTAATTCCCCACAGTAACGCTGAACAGGAAAGGCTATTCAGTGTAGTTCGCAAGAACCAGACAGACAGTCGGTTAAGTCTCAAGCTTGATGGGACTCTATCTAGCATATAAGCCATGTAGTCACAGTACCCATGGAGTCCACTGTTCCCTATTTCAAATGGAATCCCACTAAAGAAACCCTGTAGAAAGCGAAGCGAGCTGCTGTAAACTACAACAAGAAACACTGATTGGATGATTCTCTCACTGTATTGCATAAGTAGACTTACTTATTTAGGAGTATTTATATCATTTCATTTGAAAATTACCAACCTCCCTATTTTCTACTTGTTCTCCCGATTTTTTTGGCCCTGAAAAATGTAATTCTCCCTATTTTGGGGTCAGACAGGTTGACAGGTCTGCTGTAGGCTCAAATTTCAAAAATACTAATGTAGCATGTTAGGGTTGCTACACTTGGTACAGGGGAACAAAACTATAGCAACTACTAATGTAGAATATTAGGATTGCTACACTTGGTACAGGGGAACAAATCTATTACAACTACTAATGTAACATATTAGGATTGCTACGGTTGATAACAGATAAACAGCATTTCTATCCTTTTCCTTTGTCAAGTATTCTTTCGTTTGTTTTATATTTATTTTATATACTCCTATCTTTTCGATTCTTCTTTTTGTATTGTTTTTCTTTATGTTTGCTACCATTTCTGTGAATTGGATTTGCACGAAAAGATACGAGTGACCTCTTCAGCTCCACTCCATTTTGTTTTGTTTTGATACTTTTCCATCCTTCCAACACATTGTTAAACGTAAAGCTGGTAAATATAAATGTTTGGATTTTCCCGGCAAAGGAAATGACCGTGCTAGGAGTATTTCTAATAAATATTATAAGCAATGTTTGGATTAATAGTTATTGCATCCTTCCGCCAGTTCAAACGCATGCGCATGGTAGACATTATTGACCTCACATTATGATAATATGATGTATGTTATGTATATCCATATATATCGCGTGTTGTAAGACAATATTCTTTTCCGGGTTTGCGCTCTTCACTAAACGATATATATGTGCTGCATTATGACACACGCTCTCAAAAACAACTTCAGCGATGAAGCTGTTCAGAAATCCATAGTGGTTATTATACACCACGGAGCCGTCTAACTTTATTTTATGAGGAGATTGGATCAGTCGAATTGAAGTGTACGTACAAAATGACTAAAGTTACTTTTGACTTCATGTATAGGCCCAGTTATAATTAAATATCAGCTCGATCCGATTAGCGTTGTGTATACTATATGATTTGCCTACATGTATAGGTCATAGAATTAAGCTAGTTATAGTAGTATAGTCAGTAGTGCGAAGTTCGGCATACTGCGAAGATCGGCCACCCTTAAGAAACACACGATTTCACCATGAAAAACTACAGGAAGAGCCAAATTTCACCAAAAAGTACGAAGCTACAGTTTTCTCTCCAAAATGACCCGTGTGCAAGAAATTACTTACATATTTGTCAATAAAATGACGAAGATCTATGAAGTCTGTTATAATTACTGAAAGAGCAACTGCGCCACCAATTTTATCACCAGCGCCACACTGTGGGTTGCGTGTCCGAACTTCGCAATACTCTAGCAAGAAATACCAGTTCCACAATCACGAAGAATCTTCTTGGAAAACAACGTGAAAACAGTTTGCAGGAAAGAAAGTTTGGCCGTGTATCGTACTATAACAAAATTCTCCCACCATATGAAGTATATTTTCAAATGATTTATACCAGAAGATTTAGTTTTGGGGTGTTTTAAGTCTTAAGTGGCCGAACTTCGAAGTCACCATCCTACTTTATTTACAACTCATTTGATTTTATTGCAGCTCTGTAATAATATAACGATAGAGTTGTTAACATTAACGCTTGTCCCTCAACCCAGACACATTGATTTTTTTGTTCACACTTAAACACTGCCGTAACTTGTAGGTCTATATCAATTATTAGGAATTTTTGGAGCAAAGAGTAGCTATTTGCAATCCAAATTTTGATTTGGGTGTAATTTGGTGAAAGATATTTATTTCAAGTTACCTTTTGTTTGTGTTTGAAACTATAGGTCAAGTAGGTTCCCTTGTGTTACTCTAAGTTTGACCTCATTCAAGGAGAACGGCAGGGAGGGGACTATCTTGTAATTTTACTGCTGAGAGGGAGCAAATAATGAAGATACGACGTCTTATTTATAGTGGTGAACTGGTGATGGACACTTCAATGCTGTCTTGAAAATCAATAAATTATTCACATACTTAAGTAGAACATAATCTGAGGAAGTAGAGCCCATTATAATATGAAAGTAAAATACTATTAAATTCCACTTAGTACTGGTTCTTGTCAATATCACTATGCATTTGCGTGCCTGAAATCCCTAGTGCATAAGCTGTGTGCAGTCTCGTTAAGCATATAGCGTATGCATATGAAATACGTACGTGATCTAACACTGTAGCTACATACCCGTACCTATACGTCCGTCAGTTTCACCCGAGTTCCGTGATTGCGCACTAGAGAAATCGTTGCTGAATAAGGAAGTGTATCTTGAATGTAGCCTACCATAGTAACATACAGGCTAAGGTTGTATACATACAATGTAACGTTATTTACAACTATAGTAAGGAGAAACTAGGGGCAAATGAAATTGTGTTTTCCATTGTGTTATAACCGTAAAAACGTTAACGGAAATTTTAAATTAGGGATGATAGTAAAATGGTTCTGCTGAAAATACCTGATATCACATATAAATATGCACAACAAATTGAGAAGTTTCACGTTTGGTGGAGAACAATATTGAGCGAGAGTTATATGATACATGAAGTTGCAGATACAGCTTCCCGGCTGAGCTTGATATTTAAGGCAGCCATTCTTGCTCGAATAATATACTTATATCACATACAATGATGGAAGGGTATTGATGTTGCGACAAATTCCAGTGCCGTGATGTTTCCATATGGAGAGATCTGCCTCATTGCACAAATTATGTAAGACTATTCCTCTATTCCGGAGGATACAGTTTATCATTGTCAAACACAACTGCTGTGAATTGTTTGCAACTATAGCTTAAAACTACATCCTTATAGTATTTTGATAGGTGGAGATGCACATTGTCAATATTTGGTGATGTTTTGTGCTGCTCCTGGGTCTTAACACTGGTTAATTCGTGACCAGTCGTAGTCGTAAGCACACTGTCAGACTATTCAGTTTCACTCATTTTCCGGCGGCTCTGGTATAGACGGAACACATCCAGTAGGGGACGTACAAGATGTCATATTAATGCTGGTTTCGAGGATAGCATGTGCAAATGTTACGCTAGCGTTGCAAGGTCTCGATGTGCCAGTCTTAATATTTATGCCGATGGTTAAAACGTCATGAGCCCCGTCGACAAGCGGTAAGATTATGTACGGGGTACAAATTAGAAACTACTACTTGATCCGAGGTTATAAACTTATCTAGGCAAAGACATCATAGTGTGGTGATATTATGTGATTTTCGTCTAAATAGAACCGTTATAGTTTAGGTTCAGTTTAGCGAGAACCTCATTTGAACAGTACCCATATTCAAAGTGCGTGTCATATCCAACAAGCGTTACTTAAAACGGGCGAATTCGAAAAGGTGTTACCAAGGCTTTCACGTCATCAGTGTATAGATTTATTGTGTGTTGTTTCCCTGCTTTTGTTTATGTAGTCATATGACCTGTGCCTCGGATTGGATAGTTATGAATAGATTTGTTATATATGTTACCAAAGTTTTTCAAATAAAAGTAAACAGTATATAAATGTTACCCAAATACGCGAATCAGAATGTATGGCAGATCACTTATAACGTTTTAACACGGCGATGACGGTAATACATGAAGTAGTGGATGTATTTCTCCAAATAGCTTTGCATATCGTATTGATTGATGTACAATTTCAATATATTGACTGGTTTTGTAATAGAATTCCGATACTGTCATAGTTACCTTAGATTTAGAAAGGCTTGATCTATTGCTAAGGTACTGTATATTCATCAAGACTTCAAAAACAAACAGCTGGACACAACCTCCCACTTCCAGGACCATTCGATACCAGAACCAATAACCAAGGATTGAATAAACATTAAAGGATATCCATATTATTGAAACTAAAGGTCGTTTAGTCAAACAAGGAACATCCAATTTAACCCTCATTAGGTAAATAAATGTTAACATATTATAATGTGTCAGTTTAAATGTTTTGCTAGGTCTACAAGAATACATTTCTATGAAATTTGAAACAAGGATGGCAAGACAAACCACTTTAATTATATTTTCAGGACCTCAAACATGGGCATGTATTGTCAGACTTAGAATAGGTCCCATGTGAGTGGTGGCTAAAGTGATAAAGGCATCAAAATTATTCTAGGTGGAACTGCATCTGGTAATCCGGTGAATTCTGGTCGGAGCGTACTATGTAACCACCGTGTACCCAGTGTTCTCACTGTGGGATAAACTCCGGTATCACTCAACAAAGTACAGTAGGTAACATGGGATGCACTGCCACGGAATATGCTCCCTATTTCATTTCCCCAATATTAGGGAACGGGCACCGTCTTTGAAACACCACATACAACTAAACAACAAATGTGTACAGGCTTTGGCTCTAGCTATTATAAGTGCCATGACTTCTTGAACTAGTTGTAGGCTCCGGCCGCACCGTTATCCGCACACAGCTTGTGGTTTCAATCTCAAGTTTCGCTCGTCGCGACAAACAGACAAAGTTGCAGGTCTACCGATGTGAAAAATCTCGGTCTCTTTTCATAGAACTGAACTTCTAGTATTCGATGATATGAATCCTGAGATGTGTAACCTTTAACCAAATAGAGCCACGACACTAAAATGTGTGTGTGTGGGGGGGGGAACATTAGTGTGTCCCCCACCCATCGAAATGTGGGGGACGTGTCCCCCTGCCCCCCCCCCCCCCCAGGATTGACGCCCATGCTTGTAAGCTGCTCTAAAGTTTTCTCACAATCCTTTATGTTGAGATCCCATGTCTTGATATGGTCAAACAAATAATATAAAGAAAAAAACAGTCTGGTAAGTTACTTTGAAATATCATGACATATCTTTTGTGAGTTTGACACCGGCATTGACATTTTTCGAAAAATCTGCAAATTACGCGTGGAAAATAAGGTAAGATTGACTGGGCTTTCAGCCAAGTAACATACTGAATGACCGAACTATATGTCAAACTGACATCAAAGATTGCGTCTGAAACATTATTAGGGTGACGGATTCTCAACGATACAGTAGTATTGTCTGCTGTTTGAAAATTTGTTTTTTTAGCGGTTTTAAGAGCATCAGGGTACGTCCCAGAAATGAAAACCCGGCCTATGCGCTATGTCACGTCCGGTTTTCAGCAACTATAGCCTACTGACGGTGCGCGGTCGAAGGGTCGTTCATGAGTGGTCATCGTGGAGATTCGAGACCATTCAGACCAATGATATGTTTTTCACACATGTATTTTTTTTTAGACACCCAAAATCCCAGTGGGGGAGGATGACTGGGGCGACAAGCTTTCGCCCCCACGCCCCTTGGCTACGCCACTGCGTACAGGTATATAGGTCACGTGCATTTTGTTTGGTGAGATAACTATCAACAACTGGATAAACCTAGTTTTGTGCAAGTACCTTGAAAGTATATGAAGTTAATATATTGTACTAATCAATGAAGGAATTAAGAAATGTGGGGATAATGCAGGACCTGATCACACACAGGCAATGAAGCTTTTCAACCCCCTCGCATGAACAAAATAAAACCCGCTAAACTCCGCTTGATATAAATAGTTATCCCCCTTTGTTCCATATTGGGACAGTTTTCTGAGTGTGTGTATGTATATATATATATATATATATATATATATATATAGGGACAATAACTTGTCCTAGGACCCCGACAAGAGTTAACATACACGCCCCTCCGTACAATAAATGGTTCACTTGTCACACGTCGGATGAGACCCCTATCTACAACTTGAAAACCTTTACTTGCACAAGTACCTCAAAAGTATATTAAGTTAATATATTGTACTAATCTATGAAGGAATTAAGGAAGGTGATATTGTTTGAAATTAGCTCTGTGTTTGCTTTCTTTTGTTTGTTCCTCACCTGACTTACCAAATGGTATTGTTGAATTACGTATTATGGGGAATAACATCACCTGAATAGACTTTGGAAGTATGATATATTTCCATCTTTTTCACCTATTCATGGGCGGCGATCCTGGGGGGGGGGGGGGGGGGGGAAGGGGGATATATCCCCCCATGAAAATGGGTGGAGGGGATGTAATACACCATATCCCCCCCCCCACCAAATGCCAGGGATAAGAATATTTTCATGCCTAAATTTATGCATCATCGTGAATGTACAGCTCTTTTTTAGCTTCATTTCTCGCCTACCATAAACGCAGTGCGATCTTTTCAAATAAACCGTCTTGATAAAGGCAAGAATAGTTGACTGTGGGCTTCATTGGCCCTATAACAACAAAATGTATTATTGCGCCCACGGTATTGATATAGTACATATATGCACCCTCATAGTATTCATATAGGCCCTATAATAGGCCTACACGTACATGTTCCCTCGAACAGCTGAGAATCTTATGTTACCAAGGTAATGCTTAATACACGTTTCACCTGGATGCACTAGCAATCGGTACCTAGGAATGTAACTATGTGTAATTGTGTATTGCATGTGTATAGGCCTATAATAGCCTGCATGAGGCCATTTTCTTCATCGAATAAAATAAAGAGCTCTCGAACATTCTAATTTAAAAACAAAGAAGGATTTTGGATCCTGATTATGAGATATTTCGGACATGATATCCTTTTTTTAAAGTTGGGTATATGCCGCTTGGAAACCTCGGGAAGTGCCGTTTCCGGCCATCTAGAGGGTTTGTAAATCCCAAAATTTTCTTGAACGCTTCGCGCCAACCCATGGTGGCGCTACGCTTAGATAGTCAACAAGGTCATATCCCCCCACTCGGAAGTACGGATCGCCGCCCATGCACCTATTGCATCACAAATCACCTAGACTTGAAGTTAGAAGCAATTAAAATACATGTTAGGTTTTGATAACATGTCAAATGAGTTAACCACATTGCCGTAACATAATTGGGACCGAGATTTTGTTACCTGCGGAGATGGAAACTGGGTAAGGAAGTCTGGAGGAAGTGAGAAGAAATCTAAGTTGGGGATTGACGAAGAGCTTGCATTGGGGGGGGGGGGGGGGACGCCAAAACACAGATTTTCCCTACAGACTGATTGTCTTTGAATGAAGCAAGTTCCTGTTTGTAATTAGTCACAAACGGAAAACGTGTGTTGGGAGTTTGGACTGTAATTCAATAAGTCCTCACGGTTCAATTTGTCGGCCCTATAAATACTCTGAAGGGGCTATTCGACGCCACTTCTCCACGAAAGCCACAATAATATTATATATATATTGACGATATATATATTTTTTTATCTGGTCACATGGTGAAGAATCGATCAAGTCATTCTTTGAACTATTTTCATGAGAGCATTACATTTTCTGTAGACGTTTTTTTTTTATAGCATATATGTTTAGTTTCACTGAACCTTGGTGACGAAATGGCATGTCACATTGGACAAAATGGTAGCACATTCAATATACATCTCTCGTAACATAACCTGTCAGTTCCGATACAGAAGCAACATTTGTTCACCTCCATCTATATTCATAATGGATAATGCTTCGGTTTAACGTTGCCTTCAGGTACTAACCGACCAAAGAAAATTAACTTCCACACTGAAGTCTCCATGGTCTATTGCAACCACTCTATTGTCCTACATCTGGAACTTTCATGACAGATGTAGTCACCCAAAAATCAATGACAGCTCCCTGCCTATACTTCACAGGTCTCAATAAAAGTGGATCCTGCTCAATAATCCCACTGTTCTCATTGAAAATAATTCTTTTATATAAAGAACGACATCAAATTTTAAACTGGTCGGAGGGGGTGGGGGAGATTCATGTCTTTAACACATTTGACCACATATGTACATTTGATAAGGAGCTATTTTCATCTAATGAAGGGAAGCACGACATTTAAAGTTACCCATATCACATAAGAGGCACCAGAGGATGTCGTTTGCATAACAATGAAAGTGTGTACACAAATTTATACAGTGAAATTTTGCTTGACCTTTTGTGTAAGTAAACCATTCAGGAGATCTCGGCCTCGGACCTTCTCGGCCTTGTTATTGTTAGTACACCTTAACGATAATAACTACTGTACGATGACCGCAAGTTTGGTCCTTGTTCTTGTTAGTACTAATGATAACTACGATGTCTGCAAGCTTGAGCCTTGTTCTTGTTACTACACTGTAACGATACCAACTACGATGACCGCAAGTTTGGTCCTTGTTCTTGTTGCTACACTACAGTATAACGATAATAACTACGATGACTGCAAGTTTAAGCCTTGTTCTTGTTAGTACCGGTACACTATATCGCATCCTTGTGTTTATCTGTAAATTGTTATTACGTTCATTTTGCTTGGAGTAAAAGTCACAGGTTATAGCAAGTCAAACGATAAGTTTGCAGTACTTTTACACAAAAACACAACACAAAAACACACTATAATCTAGGGAAAATTCTATCGATGAATTGCTGAGTCATGTGTGGTTTTTAAAGACAATCTGGTGTTTTTGATAAAGTACATATAACAAGCTGAGGTTTCTAAAATGTTTAGTTGTAAATGATACCGTGACGTCAGAAACTAAAAGTTTCAGTTTTTTGTTCTACAGGTCAATATGGCACAGGCGGACCCCTCTCAAAGCACCGGGAGTGACACAGGGACAAACCCTGCAGAAGGTAAGATACTTTCAGTGAACAAGTAATCGGACTACATATTTATTGCTTTAGCTGTCCTTGTGTCAGAAAACCTCTGTACAAGACCAGAGTTACACTTTTTTGGTGAGGGATGGGGTAGGGGGGGGGTCTTTGGCAGGCATACGTTTTAAGACTTTTAATTGAGTGTGCAGCAAGAAAGGCAGTGACTGCATATACATTCCTTTGTTCAGGTATACGCAGTTGATAAGCGTGTATGTTCAGCGGACTGCATTGCAAATATTTCTTACGCAACGTACAATTAATGTAGTAATTTACAATACAGTAGCCATATCAGACTTGAAATACTCGATTCAGTACTTGTACTCATTCTCGGGTACAATCTGTACATGTGTACTCGAGAATTTGTTTTAAAGGTCTCTCCATGAATCAAGTGAACACATAACCTTCCTACAACCGTTTAGACCTGACATTTTGTTTCACCATAGCCGCCAATAGCTCGGTTATAATTTGACAAAAATTCGAGCGTCTTATCTGAACAATATGTGCCATATTAGCCCCGTGAATTTTCGAAGTAATTTTGCTAACAACTGGTGACATTATACATATATTTGAGAAAACTTGATACTCCGAGTAAGAAAACTAAATGCGGCCTTAATTGACATACGACTTACAAGGAAGTGTTTAGTGAGGAGAAGCAGAAGAATACATATTTGACTATAGGTTCTCTGTATGATAAAATTAGTGACGAATTTATCTCTTGCACTAACCATATCATCTGCAAAACATACTTAGCGGTATATTGCAGATGTAACGATTTAGGATTAGGAAATTCTTATATTTTGTATTAAAACTTCCTTTTTTTTCTAAGTCGCAGGTTTCGATCATTTTAATGTCAAAATAACCTGACCATCAGCCTCTTCTCGTGATTCAACAATTATCAAATTTGCTTGCATTAAAATCTGGAGAGATTGATAGAAACGATAGATTCGAGACACCCGGATAACTTCAATTTGAGTCAAAATGTCTTGTGAGCATTAGTTAATAATTTGTACCTCGCACCTGATGAAAACTTATCGAGTTTTACAGATACATAAACCAGCCTATTATCACAGACTGATACTATAACTGATAACGATATAGGTAACTAACTGCATGGGTTAAGTGACGCATGGATGGAAATGTCTTCGATTTATGTCGTGGTAGTAATATAGGTATACATTAAGACGGTACACAAACCCAATTGCACTCTTTGACTGACAGCATTGTAGTGAGGAACATCTGTGGGTAAAACTAGTAAAAAGGAAAGGAACGGCGTACACCTATCGATAAACTGTAGAGGCTTAGCATGTACGTTAACATGCACATCAGACATATGTATTTATGAACTCTTTGCATCGCCTTCATTTGTTTCTATGTCGCAGATTTCGGTCTTTTTAAAGTCGACCTAGCTGATCATCTGAATGATTCCACGATTCAACGATTATCAATTTTGCTTGGATTAAAACCTGGAGAGATTGATAGCATCAAGAGGTCCAAGACACCTGGATTAGAAATGGTGAATCTTTTGGATGAACGAGGATTTATAACTGCTACTGATATAGGAGATCTTTTAAAGATGTTACGCAAATTGAAGCTGGCTGGTCTCGCTGCGAGAATACGAAGTTCTTTCCAAACAAAGACTTCCCAAGCAAAGACTTCCCAGGATCTTGAAGGTAATCATCTGTTCTAAATATTATTTTCATGTTTACAGTCACTCAAGCAAGAGAGAAAAGTCACAAAAGTATTTAAGCTTGGACTATAACATGATAAAATGTGGCTATAACACTTGGCTTTCATAACATTAATTCTCATTTTCATAGATACCGATATTTGTTGTCTAACTTGACTATTCATGATAAAGGGTTTGAGTTTGAAAACAAGAACAGCCGAATACAGGAGAAAATGTCTGATGTATCGGAGTATCATATTTGAGTTTATGTAAAAGCCTCTCTTGTATATAAAACCGAACTAACCAGAAAATAACAAGTCCCTACATGAAGTCACTCTGTATTCTCTGACAAAGGATTGGTGACTGGCATTTATGTAAGAGAAATTCGATTTTTGTAAGTACGTCAAATGAACTTCAAATGAGCGATATGAAACAGGAAATTATGGAACGAAAACATGAAAATAATTTAAAAACCTGGTTGAAACGAACGAATGAGATAAACAATAGACAAACATTTTGACTGCAGCGGTATTCAAAGCTCATGAAATAATATCGTTATTTGTATGCTCTCCTTGATTATTTCCAGATAGTTCATCGTCTGAGGTTATTATTTATTTATTGCTTTGCCCGTTTTCATTACACATTTCAAACTGTATCCTGAATGTCACGTATTTATATATAATGGTTTGGGTCTAAACTTAATTTTCTGATAGCAGCCATTGTTCCAGGGACGTAGCCAGATGGGAGCAGGAGAGCGGCTGCTCCCCCCCCCCCTTTTTCAGTGTCGCAAAAAATGTTAAAACTGTTGTTTTTTGGCATGGTATTTTGTCAGTGCGCTTTTGATCTTGAATACTTTTCAGCTCCCTTAACACAATTATAATCGTAGTAGCATTCAGGACTACTGATGCACTTAGTTTGGCAGATGCAATTAGCTAAATTTAGCCTATTACAAGTCTACAGTTGGCCACTGGGTAATACAAATTATAGCCTGACTCGATGGAGTGTTACCAACCGTATATGCACAATGTGCGTTCTCATCCTTTCTATGATTCGTCATAAGTTGTTGCACGAACAGCATGTTAAGCTAGCAATCGTACGTGATACACGCTTCCTATACATACTAATTACACTGCTAAATATAAAAGTTTATATTGTCCATCAGTTAAGTTCGTCAAATGTATTAAAGTCCAGACATTGGACAATAAACAAGAATCATCCTACTGGAAAAATTGTACTTGTAAGAGCACTATTATTTGTCTATCTGATATAATATGTAAAAAAACGAACATGTAAAAGAATAATTCGAACCCGAAAATAAATCTGCTGATAATATGATAAAATATGATAATGATGAAACTGGGAAAACATTGCACCAGATCGCATCTAAGGACCTTCAACTGTTCAAAAATTTCTCATACCTTCCCCTTACACCGCTCCCCCATATCAGTCGCAAAAAGTGCTCCCCCTTGCAAATTCCTGGCTACGTCGCTGCAATGTTTTCATGTGTCAAAAAAAAAAGAACGTTGAATAATTTGTTGAAATGTTTCCTTCTTAACTTGGACAAAGTTTTTATGGTAGGCTTATTCCGCCTTCTGTAATATTTTGTCGTTAGCAGAAAGATGCATATCTTTCTTTGTTCATCCTTCTACTAATTCGCAAAGCACGAAGCGATAATATAGGCCTAATCATCTGTTTCAATCAAAGCATCAATACGTGTTGTGTATATTTAATATCTGCATAGAGGTACTAGTTAAAATCCATCCCGTGTGTTCGAGGAACACTGACCTACACCATTTTAGACAATAGAGAATTGACACGGATTTAGTGACAAACTTTACTTTTATATACAGATTTAAATAAAAGTAATTTTCATGTGCCTCTAAATAGAGGACAGTGTTCAAATGTAAAAGTGTTCATAAAGCTTTGTGTTTTTTTTTCTCAGAAAAGAAAAGAGATCTCATCAAGTATTCAAAAACAGCCTATCGAAAGCACTACGAAACAGCTAAGCCATTTCCTTCCATGAGCAAGTGTAGTGTTAACAGTATATTTGTTGAGGGAGGTATTTACTACTTGGCTCAGGAGGGTGATTCTATGCAGAAGCCCGATGTTCTAGAACCGTTAGAATCTTACAACGATATTCTGAGCAGCCCTAAAACTAAATCAATGAGAAAGATTATTGAGGCTGACCCTGGGTTCGGGAAATCAACACTTGTATCACAGTTAGTCTATGACTGGTGTACTGAGGACCCTAAATCTCCTCTCAAAGATGTAGAAATACTTATTTTTCTCCAGTTGAGGCAACTGGAAGGTGTAAAGTCTGTATACACTGCTATAAAGCATGCCATAGTGCCCGAAGATGAGGACATGGACGAATCTTGCATTCAGGAAATCCTCAAAGCATACAAAAAGTCTGTTGTCATGTTATTTGACAGTTATGACGAGTATCCTGACCAGAAAACCAAGACACATATCTCCTCCATCATTGAGATGAAAATGTTTCTAGATATTCTTGTCATCATACTTACCAGGACATTGATCCTCCCGCCTAACTTACACCCTGATACAAAACGAATCAGATTAACAGGGTTTGGGGAGGCTGAACGTCGAAACTATGTCCTGAAGGCGGTGGCTGATGATGTCCAGTTGGCAGATCGGATCGAAAGGGAGCTTCAGAGAAACCCCTTCTTAAGCGATCTTTGCCAGGTCCCTCTCTTCTCCACTATGGTCGCTCACATAGTACACGAGAGGCCAGAAATCGAGATATTTAGCACAGTTACAAGATTTTTCACTTATGTGATCGAATGCGTTCATAATCATATGAAAATCAAGAAAGATGCTAACACTGGGGTGCCTGCTTTTGAAACGGAACTAGCTAAACTGTACCGTATTGCTTTCGATGGCCTCACACAGACGAACCAGCAGCTGTCATGGGAGAAGACATATTTAGTTTCAGAACTTGGACAAGAGTTCTATGATAACTATATTAATCTCGGGATGTTGGCACAGGAAGTGGTTTTTGACATTCCCAAGGGTCGATATAAGACGGTTGCACGAATATGGCACAAAATCATCTGTGAGTTTTATGCCTCTCGTCATCTGGTTTGGATTCTTAGTGAAGGTAAGTCCTCAGTACCGATACTATTGATGCCATAATTTGTCATCTCTGATGTGTAAGATAATTAGTAAACTTGAGAGATGGAAGTATTGTTCGTATGTCCTCTCATGTGCACAAACAAACAGCTTATGCTCCTCGTACCCCACCCCACAGTGTCTGCTGTAAATTAACATTCATACAACACGCGCGACAATGTAAGCAAATAAAGAGTGATACTTTACCACTGACCCGGTTCAACCTAAGAAAGAATTGGGTTTTGATCTTTTTATATTTTTGTTTGTTGTATTTGAAGACAAAAGAGACTTAAGGTAGAGGTACCTCCAGGAACACCAAGGCAATGTCACATAAAGCAGACTACACTGGATTTTCAAACAAATTGTACACATCTGGGTAATCTAGGATAGCCATGAGTTCTTATATTGCTGTGAATGTATAACCATATCAAATACTTCGACTTTTCTATTTATTAAAAACCACGTTATTCAGCCTTTTAACTTGATTTTTGCGCGTCAGTAATATAAACTCATCCCCACATATTGTTAAATGCCTTTCCTGTGGTTAAAGTTGATTGCTTCGCAAACTTGCTAAGGTAAAGATCAAAACTAAGCAAGTAAATATATAAACCAGATCCTCATCACATTTTATATCACAAAGATATGATATATTAGAGTTGTTAATATTTTGCATCTGGCAACAGTACAATTATAAATATCATCAAGGCAACGCTGCTGAAAATATCTCTCTTTTTATTTATGTTTCAATCATTTATCAAAAAAGCCATGTAGTATTAGCCTTTAAATCGTAATTTTACCTTAATATGAGTAGTAGCATTGACAGTCATGATTCCGTGCACATGACTTTTAGTGTTCGATTATTTGTTCAGTCATCCTAATCCAAAATTATTAAAAGTGAAGCGTTTGATAATATCTCATCTCACAAAGATTTCATAGATGACCTGGTCGACTACTACAATAACAATACACAAAATGTTAGAACGTAACCAAACGCCATGACTTTCTTCATCCTAGGCAACTTTAGTATAGAGACAAGAACACAAACTAATAAATAACATTTAAAGGAATCTGTAATGTGGTGGCATTGTAAGAATGAATCATGTGATACATCAGTCAAAACCTAATATCAGGAAAACTTAAATATTATTTTCATGACCCAATAAAACTAAATCATCCTCTGCAAATTCTCTCTTTTCCCTGTAATTGTTTTTCAAAGTAAATTTAACATTTCGAGGGTAATATGCTGTGAAGTGTTTGTCAAAACTTTTACCAATTCTAGCAGAGAAGAACTATAGATCAGCAACATTGATGTCCCTAACTCACGTGATGTCAATAGTATAATACATTATGCACAATTATTCCCATAATAATTTGCATAGTAATCCATTACTGAAAAAGGAACTTAAGGTCGTACTCCATATTAATAAACAAACACTAACTGTAAACAATTCTAGTCTTAAAACAACTCTGTCTATAGCCTGAAACAGGATGTCCCGTTTACATAGTAATACCATGTTCAGGCCATACCACTCCAAATTGGAATGTTACTTTCAAATAACATTTCATATGCTGTTATCTCAAGAAGCCAACTATGCATGCAAAGTACCGCAGGTTATGCTACAGTATTGATAGTATATGTACCACCAACCACAATATCAGCCGGGACATTGTAGGAATAGGAAGTGTTTTGCTCTCCAAGCATCTTTTAATGGAGTTTGTAAGTTTCTTGGACTGTGGAATCAAGGAAAAGACAGTGTTAAATTTGATTCAATTACTTAAGTGAAATGAAAATCAGAATCTAAAGGCCAGAAAATTCCTATACAGAGCACACCAAAACTTTGAATGAAATGATATATCGAGAATGAAGTATTTTTGTATCAGCATGAATGACTTACACTAGGCTATCAATCTGAATGCCAATGGCACCGCTTCAATACTCAGTGCACTGTTGTAATATATCTTAATTTAAATCTTATCCAGGAATGCAAAAAGCATTGATGTTTAGATTACATGCAACGAGCTTCTCCTTCAAATATATATATGATGATTCCATTCTTTTACAGATATATATATCTTACAAGTTTCCACAGTTTGCTCTGTTTCACTGACATGAAAGGACCATTGAAGATAACAAACGAGAACATAGTGATGTATATCAGTAATACATCCACTCAGACATTTCCTCATTGATGACAATATTATCAACACTTGACCAAAACAATATAACGAGGTCTGTTAGAGGATGTTACAAAACTGACTAGTTGAGAGAAATACATCCAGTTTTACGTTTTCATTGTAATATCTACGAAATGAGCTATGACTTTTATTTCTGTGTTGTTTAATGTGCCTCTTCACAAACTGAATTGTTAAGATCAGGATTACTGACAATGTGAGCAAGCATCTAGCAGAGATGCATATTTGACTCATTCTTCCTTTTGGCTGCAAATAAATCAATATAACCTTTGACCACAATTGACCCTACCTTTGATAAATGAAGTCCTCACAGGGCAACAACTTGGCCAAGTACAGTAGTATAAGCAATGGGACCACTGTGGTAAACCAGTCAGAATGACCTACATTATATTGAGTAATGATGATGATATCACTCACTACATTGCATATGGCTTCTTTTGGTAAGCCATCCTGTTCTGTGCTAATACCTAAAATGAAACACTGAAGCATGTAATGAAGTTAGGTATAGGGTTGGAAACCTAAATTCTGAATATTTTGGCTTCAAAAAATAAAACATTAATTGTTGACATATTTGTCTGAGTTTCTGTCAGGCACAGTGTATCCTACAGTGAACATCAGATGGACCATTAATACTATCTGTCATTCTGTCTTCATTGTTTCTGCTGCCTAGCACAAATATTGAACTTGAATCAATCCCTGATTCATGTTTTTAATTACAGTGATATCAATGATGTCACAACACCATAAAACAAAACATCATTGACATACACCATGTGAATGATAGTTTTACAAATAACACTATACACAATGGTTTCTAATTAAATTAAAGGAAGATTTGAAGATACAAATAAGACAATGTAACAGTAACACTATTACAATGTGTCAACACCTTGATCTCATGCCTACAGTAAATTATACACATTAAAACCCATTCTGTCTGCTTGGATTTGTAGGAGCGTCTTCAGCAGCGTCATCAATCAATGTGAAGGAAACCTTGAACAGCATCAACCCGCTTGACCTCCAGTATGTCTATCGCTTTGCATGTGGACTCAACAAGTCAGCAGCAGACATCATCATCAAACACCTGCAGAAGACCGAAGAGGGACGTCAGTTTTCTATTCTTTGCATGCTTGAACAAGAAGAAAAGTCAGACCAATTTCAGCAGTCAGTGAAGGACTTGGTGTCAAGTGACATTATCATAACCTCAATGGAGGCCAAATTGTTACAGAGGTCTACCATACAAGTCCTTGAAGTTGCGTCAGCTAAGCAGGTAATTTTCAACTTGTATATTGATACTCTCAACACACTAGAACGAGTTCTTATTTTGGTTTAATTTATTCAATATTTGTGACTCAACTTTGCTACCCACATTGTTTAGATTTTTACTACAATAGCTCATTGCAATTATCAGGCCAACTTTTTTGTATTTATTCATTTGGGTTGTGATGTTCATTCTCATTGTGGATAGACAACAAACTTACTAACTAATTAATTTTCCTTCCTGAATGCCAGTGAAATTCTGAATAGTTTTCTCGCATCTCATGTCACTATCTTAGTCAGAAATGTAACAAATATGGCACCACATAAATCAACTTTACCCAACAGTATGCATGCACATAACACCTATTATTTAGTGTGGACCACTGCCTCATTGTCTAAATGTAGCAGCAATGATTTGATAATAACAAGAGCCCAAGGGCACTATGGTTCCTTGCTTGTAAGGAATATTTACAAGGGGAGCAGCACTGTCCTAAAATTTTTATGTGGTCCGATTTACACAGACAATATTATTGCCAAAAATATCACAAATCCACCGTTTGTCATTTTGAGAACCTGTTGAGGACCAGGTGTCTGATATGAGCACGAGTTGGCTCTTTTTACAGAACTCACAGAATCATCCAAACTGTACTTATTAAGAATTTTAACAAAACCAAACAAAACCTTGATCTCTAATAACTTAGCACACAAAGGTGCAGAGGAGTTAACTTATGGACAATTTAGATCGGAATATGTCCACGAAACTTCAAAGAATTGACTTGAAAGAAACTGTAGAGGTCACTAGAGGTCAACCTGAGGTCAAAGGTCACCCAAATGCAGGTCGACTGTTGGATTGCAATTGCGTAACTCACAACCTTGATGGACTTTTGGTTCTTAAGTTATTGCAAAAATAAAAGTTTTTTACCTCTAATTGACCTTTGTTGACCTTCGATCACATGACCTTTATGTTTGGAAACGATCCCTTACCCCATTCACAACTACTCCCAAAATATCAACCATGTCGGACCCTGTCAGTGGGAGTTTCACAAGTTATTGCACAGAAAAAAACATTTTGACTCATAATTGACCTTTGGTGACCTTGTCCAATATATCAGCCATGTCAGAATTCGTGACTTGAAGTTGTTGCAAAATTAGCATAAGTTGGCAGTTTTTTGCACACTAGCAACCTTGAATTTCCTTGGATGGTTTTTATCAAAAATATTCCCCTCGATGAAACCTCTCCTAAAATTGGTATGTGCTCCAATATACACACAACGTTATTGCTAATAACTAGGTATCAAAACCAACCATTAGCCCCTCATAACTTGAGAACCTGATGTCCGATTGAAGCGGGAGTTGGTTTCCTCTATAGAGCACAAAAAGCTTTATCACATATCAAAATATTGACAAACTTTTTTTTTTTGCCCCGTATCTCCTAACATTAGCATATTTTCAAAAGTTGACCTTTGACCTTTTGACCTCACGGTCAGATGTAGTTTGACACGTTGATTACAAAAAGCAACATGACAAGTCTATACGACCATCCTAACTGTACTTATTAAAACAAAATTGACCTCTGATAACTTCGCACACGAAGGTCGCACAGGTGTCAACCAAGGACAATTTTGATAGGAAGGTACCTTTGAGATCCGATTATGGCCACGAAAATTCAAATAACCAAAGAAACTAATATAGGTCACCAGAGGTCAAACTGAGGTCAAAGGTCACCTAGATGCGGGTCGACTAATGGATTACAATAGCGTAACTCCAAACCTTGACGGACATTTTGTTCTCATGTTATTGCAAAAATACTAGTTTTTGACCACTAATTGACCTTTATTGACCTTGGATCACATGACCGTTATTTTTGGAAACGATCCCTTAAAGAGGCCATGACACGAAAAATCCAACTCATCGAGAGTAACTTCCTCTGAATCTATGAGAAAATCTATGTTCAAAACTATCCTCAACACCTTGAAAACCTCAAGGACTAATTAGTAATTAACGTTTTAATATTCGCATCCGAAAATAGATATCTGAGAATGCGATTTCACAACAAGACAATGATGACGTCATGTTAGGAACACAAGTGCAAAGCCCAGGCATGTATCGGATGCGCGACGATCATACCGTTCCATATACACGCACATTTACACTGAGAGAACAACCACTGTATTACGCTATATCGTTAGAAATTTCAAGTTTGTTTTACAACTGTTGTAAACTATCCGAGAGAAATGCCGGTCCGTTGTGTTGTTGGGGGCTGCATAAATATCATTACCCATGCAATTAGCCTTCATCCATGGCTGAAGGACGAAAAAACACGGCGATTATGACCAAGTAAGTGCACAACACGAGCGCCGATTTCACTGGGCCTAGCCATTGTGCAGCGAACACTTCACGGAAGCATACTACGATCCCTCCTTTTTGTTATGATATAAAACAAATAGACTTTAACGATTCGACATAAAAGAGTCATTCTTCTGTCAAGTAATCCACAAAAAAACTACTCTGAAGACCAGATCGGGGAACAGGAAACCTCCAATGGGGCAAGTGGCGATCCTTAGGAGGTAGCGCGCCTAGCACTAGTAGTACTATAGTATTAGCGTTACTACACTGAAGTCACAATAGACGAAGAGATTTTACTGTATCATCTAAATTAACACCCCCTTCATTGCTCTATTGTATACTAATAAGCTATGAGGTTAGCTTCAGAAGCGATGGGTTACATCTTCTTGTGAACAAATCTCAGTGCTCCAATTTATTTCTGGAATTTGCTGGATCAGTTAGTTATAGCAATAATTTCTTATTCCTATTCCAGGAAAACCATTTTTTATGTTGTGGAGGGAGTGGGGGTAATGGGGATGGGTCATAATAGGTAGGTAAAAAGATTTTATTCCGAAGGGTGTTTAATTAAATCTCAAAGCGATTTATTTTAAAGTCACAGAGCCAAAAATTCACACAACATAGTTCAAGTGTTAAATCATTGAACACAATTTATTCAATATCAGTTCTAGACAGTCATTCTGGACAATCTGAACTAACATTAACAACAATCATTGTATTATATGACATAAAAGTAAAACTGTACTTTCCATAAACATTATCATTCTTAAATACACTAATGTAATTTGTGACATCAAAGGAGGTTAAAAGAAAACAACTTACATGATTTTTTTTGCTTTAAGCCTACAAAGCAGTTGCATGTCCATCGCTATCAATCGTTGTTGTGACAAATTAATTAGAATAATCCAGAAGCAAATACAATAAAGGGTTATTTAAACCAAGAAACACTGCACGAAGTAACTCACATGCAAAAATGTTACCCAAGCACGACGACACGTACAACACTGATGGGCAATGTGAAACACAGCATCACACGCATTAAAACAATCGAAGACCATTAACAGGGTGTACTGCTGAGTTTTTGAAGAAAGACTACAAAACAAACCAACTGCTGCTGAAGAAACAAAGTCTAAACATTCAAGAGTTCTGCTGCCTCCATTGGTCTTTATTATGACTTTTCTGTCAAATATCATTGGTGATATGGATATTTTGGCTTCCAGATTAAAGGTACGAATCAAACGTCTGGGAGGTAAATGCCCCTAAAAAGGTCAATGCCTGTTCCCTTATGCACATATTATATGACATCACGGTCACGCCAATACTTGTGTCCAAATGCTTCAAAACATGCCTTTTCTTTCATTGTTGATGTTGGGTCTGGAAAATAACCTTTTCATCCTGAATTAAAAGTCTTGAATTTCAATATATCAACACTGAGGGAACCCTGACGGATTGATAATCCAACACAATCGTAGTTTAGAAAAGGTGTTTCTGGAGGAATTTCTCAACCAAGGCTTCCTATACAATGAGTTTTCTCCTGGCAACTTGAATCCAGTGTAATGACCATTGGCTGGAAAATCACTTCTGATCCTTTGGACTGCACATGATGGTAGCACAACCCTGACGTGTCTTGCTAGGAACCCCAAGTATCATTGAACCTGTTGACCGTAGGCTATGTATTTGTACTGCCTGGGAAAAAATTTATGAAAGTTCAAAATGTATTAATGTTGGCCCATGATGTCCACAATAACAAGCAGGCATACAATGTACAGTTATGGTTACATTTGTTGTGATTTTACACCTTCCATGTATCATGAAACATTCTTTTGTTTCAGAAAATTGATTTGCAAAACTCCAGGCCAAAGTACTAGCCAAGTAATAATGAGTATGAAATAACACATATGCCTACCTAGCATGGCTGCATAATGCAACTTACATCCCCGAGCCAAACTTTCAGTATGCAACCAACCCTACTAGTACTACACACTCTACATATGGGTTGTAAGTTACCGTAACACAACGCACAATACGGTTTAGGGTGTTCCGCGAATTCCAACAACACGTGTACAAAATGGACTGGATTTTGTTTTTAAATGCTTCGTTAATAAATTCTTACCACGTTGTATGTTCCTTGCAATGGTTTCGAACGGATTTCTTCTTCGATATGTTGTGGAGCTTCAATTTCGGCTCGTTTAACAGGCTCGAACTGATACGGTTCTAACACCTCCGCTCCACCCTCAACGTTCGGTTCAATATTGGAATGATCATCGCCTTCACTCTCTGCTTCGAATATGAGAAAGGGCACTCTAATTATAGCCCAATTTCACTGCCTGGTGAAGAACCATTATCACTTTGAACTTCGGTTGCCGCAATTGGTTCTGGATCCGCCATTTCACAGGAAATTTTGATTTGATATTGCACTTGTGATCGGTGTTTGTTTAGTAACTACTAGTGGTATGTGTACTTGTCTACTGTGTACGTGAATGGTATGTTCGGAGGATCGTAAGCAGCGACAACAAATGTGTTCAAAACGTGACGTCACATGACGTCATGCGAATCGGAAAATTTTCGAGTAAACAAAGTTTCAAACGCCGAAAAGGGTAAATTCATTCTCAATTTTCGACTTGAAAAATCAAGTTTTAAACTGGCAGATTGGTTGATACATGTTCTAGAGAGCATTCTTTGATGGATCCCAAAAATATAGGACGTTGAAATTTTCGTGTCATGGCAACTTTAACCCCATTCACAACTACTCCCAAAATATCAACCATGTCGGACTCTGTCAATGGGAGTTATTGCTGTTTTTAATATATTGGTTTTTGGTATCTAACTGACCTTTGCGGGCACCAAAATCAATAGGGATCTTTTTCTTACTATGGGCTATCCACCCACCAAGTTATATCATGATACATTATTTCCTTTTTGAGATATCGTGTATACACAAGCCAAGAAGCCTCTTATACACACACACACATACACGCCAAGTTGAATGCATAGGTTCCTTGTTTTGCAAAAAGCAAGGAACCAAAAAGTGATATAAATCATCATACAAAAAAGGTAAATGGTTCACAGCTTACCTCGGAAAACACGAAAGCAGGTTCTTTAAATTATCCTCTGTAATATTGTGCTGGTTATTGTATGCTGTTGTGGGTTGACTCCTCAGCTTTAATTGAAAAGGAATTAACACAATAAGTACACATGTGTAGCACATTTGTTGCATTGCATTGGGGCCGTAACGAATATGTGAGTGCTCAGGCCTCATCCATCTAACAAAATTGTGAAAAAGCAAGATCATTTCCAATAAAATAAAGATCTTGACACAATGTTGGGGTCAATATTTGGGAAGTTGACACCATGTAGTTTATAATGTATTATTTTCCTTTCAAATCAGCCATTTGGGACAATTTCCTAATGCTAAGACCTCTCTAAACTGTACTCCAATTTCATGCTCTCAAAGCACTGGCATGACAGTACAAACAGTTCCTTACCTTGATCTGTTCGAAACATGTTATTCATACTGCTCATACTGACAACGTGAGTGCACTGAAGCGGGACATAACACTACAGTATAGAAAAAAAATTGTCCCCGGCATCTGGGTGTTCAAATAGAAACATACATGCATATGCATATCACTTTCTAAATAGGGCAGTTACTATGCATTCCATTGTATTCTTGTTTGGGTCTGGTGGTCTAATATGCATGAATTTGTGCAAGATAAATACACTAAAAGATAATTACTTAAAAGAGCTCTATTGCCTTGATCAAAGGTATTCAGCACAACCCATTACCATTTCAGAAACTGAATGTTGAGAATTTAGTTTGTAGAGAAACTCACCCAGAATCTCATCCACAAAAGAAGTTATGTCATCAGTGATGTTGGCCCGTTTGAATTTTCTTTTCAATTCCTTGAAGGACCTGAACAGAAAAGCCGTTGCAATGCAATGTGGATAACTGTACCAACTGGAGGTCAAAGAGAGACTACAAAATAATTCAACTTTACCTTTCACTAGATTTATCAAGGTGAAAATTCTAGAGGCCTGTGATAAGTTTTGTATCACTGTAAAGAAGAGTGCTTTACTCAAAGTATCTACTGTATTGTGGCATGTACTTGAGGCTATAGTGTTCCGTTAGGACCATTGGAATAGTTCCTGACAGCATGCTATCAATGTCTTCCTTTATGGCAATGAGGATCTATGAATATTTATACAGTTATATTCTCAGGGCATCACAATTTATTGTTTACTATTGCTGTTTTCATCTTTGGGTTTGTTGGACTGACATAGCTAACAGCAAGGACTACAGTATTAACATTATTCAAAGTAATTTTGCTTTAATCATAGAGGTATGTTTTGATTCTGAGGTATTCAACACAATTAGTTATTACAACATTACCTGTAGTAGTACTAACTTATGAACTTCATGTTGCATTCAAAGAGTTTCTGAGAAAATCAACAGTTCATTATACTTGTGATTCCTGTGTAAATAGATCAAATGACATAAAATATCAGGTTATCTTCACATTAAAATTTGACATCACTTTTTGGATGCACTGAAATGGGAGGGCAGGGAATGTTAGGACGGAAATGGAGAAATGGTTGTTGCCAGTTTTTACAGTTTATATTATCAAAGAAAACACTTAGTGGTGACATATGTAATATATAGCAAGTGGAAGCACACAGGCTTCAGACAGTGTGATCATAGTAACAAAATCACTGATTAACTTGCTGAGGCATGCAGTTGTGCAGGGTGTTATTAACTCTTACATTATATATAGTAACACATTCACTTAATACATGTCTCCATTGAAACAGAATGATGGAGAAGTATGTCCCATATTATTATTTTTTATAAATGTCTTAGCCTTGGCAAATCTTGAGTTTTTATCAAAAGGAAATAATCTCAAGTAGGTACTCCTACTACTGGGAGGAGTTTACAGGCTCGCTTCAAGAAAACTAACCCTATTCAAATAGCTTACTTCATTGTTGGGATATTAAAGTTGATGATAACTCAAGTTTGAAGGTATATCTAAGGTAACTACTGGGCCAATAGAAGCCCTACTATGTATTATAGGTTTGGTCAAGTTTAACTACTTGTGCCAATTCATTCCTTAGTTTGTAACTGAGATACTGTATACCCGTGAGGATAGTCCTCCTTATAACATAAACCAGTATTTAGAAGTTTTCACACTTAGTGTGGATATGGTTTTCACTTAGTGTGGGTATGGGTCTCATTTTGTGTGCAGTGACTCTACTTAATTGTAAGGGGACATGCACTTATGAACTAAATTGATTAAGAGCCTTAATGCCTATTATTTGTGGAAGTGAGGCTGACAATACAGAGGAATGTGGCCCCACTGTAAAGACAGATTACTACCTTTCCCTGCCACCCAACACAATGACACCCTGACAAATTGGAAAGTATCAAGCAATCGGAATATGTGTTCTTTAATTTTTGATTCATACACGAAACGAAAAATGGACCCAGTTTATTAAACATATACACCTCTTTGTGTACATTTTAAAATTGGTAAGCAATATAATGTATGGCATACTGTGCCTAATAGGCCTATGTATGCTAAGATTGAGACCTTAATCTTCCCTTAGGCTCTTAGGGAGTTTGTTGATCAAGCAAGTCTCTGCTCCACCAGGATTAGGCAGAAACAAAATCACTTTCTACCCAGACTCGAATCTAATTCTAACTACAACACAGCTTACCAGTCCTGCTATACACTAGTTATACACTTACCATTACCATCAGCATATTATAAACCATTCTGTGCAAGATCCGCATCATGTGACCCCCAAAGATCATCTCAAGACTGATTAATCCACATTTACCTAATGAGGAGATAAAGACAAAAGCAATAAGACTCAGTTGTCACTAGTTCTATATTCAGAATATCAGAACTAGATGTTTAAATGCAAACAAGAGAAGCCTTTTTTTATTGAGTTTGCCTTTTTATTCACTCAACAGTATTTCTATTGCTCACAGATCTAAGCTAATGCTAAAATGACTCTGTGCCTTGGTAACATGTTTGCAATCCTATGGATTAGTCTAAATTAATCAGTACACCCTTCTAGTTTGGTACTTTTAACACGAATCGTGCAGCAAGCCAACAAAGTTGTTCATCTTTGTTCACCTTTACTTTGAAGTCAAGCAAAGTTAGGCCTAATTACTGGCCTGGATTGCTTTTGTCTAACAATTGGTATATCAGTGTGAAGCAGAGGATGCTCTAAAACATAAATGTTGTTGTTTTTGCTTTCACAACTGTCCCAGTAACTTCATTTCCACTTTTGCCAATAGACATCAACGTGATGCCCCCCCCCCCCCCAACTCCCCAAACTTATAACAGAAGTACATAACAACTTTATGACCAAAAAGAATACGTAATGCATTAAGGATTTCAGATGTCACAACATGCTGAATCCTTCAAGAACTTGTCATATTGTGTTGAATGATCTTCTGTGATAGAATCATAAACTGTTGCTTGTAATAGTGCAATACACAATACATATCATTATTCATGAAAACTATTTAATATGATGGGATGGGTGGACCTTGTCTTAAATTACATAATATCCACTCAACATGGAGACGATGACAATAGAAGTCTATGTTAGTATTAGATGCCCACATTAGAATGAAACTGTTTCATAATGAAACAATAGATGCCAGATGAACATTCAATTGGTCAGATTTGAAAGATCAGAGATGTACTGTACTTGGCATCAGAATTTCCTCATATTGAAACTTACAATTATGGTACAATTTGTAGAGATGATGCTACAATTAGAGAAACACTGAACAAAAGAGGTCTCACAGAATCCCTCAGTCTACTAAAGACACAACGTTTAGAAGTATTCCAACTTAGATTGTTCATTGTTCATATGTTACGTCTTGTTTTGCAGTAATTGGAATTAATGGGGGAGGGGTGCTGGTCTGCTGGATTAGGGACTTTCCGGTGGGGAAATTCCTTTGAGGGATCATCTAATAAATTATGTAGTAAAAACATCCACTTAAACACTTGCATTCAAATGGAGGAAGGGGAGGTTCAGGTGGATGGGGTAAGAATCAGGTGGTGGACCATGTAATCATTACCCTGCTCTGTAAGCTGTACACATTTCTTCCAAGTGCTGTAATTCGGACATGAAACTGGCAATTCCCTAAGAAGGCTGATCTCAGGACTGAACAATTCAAGTTTACCTGATGATGAGAAAAACAAAATGCATTTGGTCATCAGTTATGTTATTATTTATTTAAATTATCATCACTAAGTCTGCAAGTAGCAGAATTCTATCATGTAACATTGTCAAACACATAGAAATAACACAGAGCTCTTTTATAAATATAATGGTATGGTACTGTAGTTTCAAAATAAATTACAAAGTAAAATTAGTAAAAGATGAAGGATGTCTTCTGATATTATATACTATCTTGCTATGATATTTACAACTTAGTTATAATAACATTGTACAGAAACTAATTCAACTAGAATACAAATCTAAAGACTCTACAAGATGAGTTCAAGGTCTCATAATGCACTCCCACAGTGAATATACATCTCAACTAATACCAAACTAATTGAAATATAAACAATCATTAATCTGAAATTAAGACACACATTGAATCCTCAGTCAAACTTGAAGTAATAACACTACCAATCCACAGTCTGGTTTATATTCAATCGAGAAACAAGATTTATAATGATGTAACCCTGAAAGAGAATGGAGCCTGAAGAAAACATGATGAAGGATTCTGGTCACATAATTTAGGAACCAATGGTTCACTATACTGTGTATAGGTTGATCAATTTGTAGGATTTCTTAAATGTTGACATTGTTCTATCATTGATTGAGTTAAAGTACATATTTTTCTATCTGCAGGCTTTGATAGATACTGTTATTTCATAACATTTTGTTTTGTGCAGTCCTGCTGTGAGGGGCAGGGGGGGGGCTACAGTTGTCAGTTGAGTGCCCAGTGAAACATGTGATAAAGAATATACTTTACGTTAGGATAAACAAAGTCTTAGGTGATAAACAAAGGCCAGGTGACACAATTGTGCATGGAACTGTGCCTGGCTCTCAATGTTACTGGTTTTGTGTACACCTTATTTGAATAATGTGTATTTAGCCTCACATGATGTGATTGTGAATAGTAGAACTGGAGTGTGACAGTTTATCAGGATTTTGGAGGAAAATATCAAAGAATTAAGGGAGAAGCAAACCCAACCATTAATTTTAGCTGATATGATTGAAATCATCATAGACCGGGAGCCCAGAGGGTTTGGTTAGCTGGGAAGGTAACCAATTGCTGTGTACATCACTATGTTCACAGTGCATTCCTGTATATGAAACCAGACGACTGGCAAACCGGCTGTGGTGGGTGTGGCTGGGAGAGCAATTTTAAAGTCACCTAAAAGCTAACCTAGATCAGCTTTCATGGTAACCACATCAAAGTAAGTACAATGTGTCAGGCATGGCCCCAGGAGCAACAAATGGCCATTGCCAGTAATTATTGGTGGTGGGGTACCCCTGCCAGTCTTCAATAATTGACCCCTCACGGCTGATCTAGGTCAGCTCATGAGGTTACCACTTGAAACCTACTGGAAAATGATGGTTAGGACTTTAGATACAAGGGATGGGCATTGCCAGTACCTTTTATTGGTGGGGTACCCCTGCCAGTAGACCCCCAAAATGCCCCTCCCCTCATTGACCTAGGTCAACTCATGAAGTATCCAGTTGAAAACTGATGGAAAATGATTGGCAGGACTCTATATGTAAGGGATGGGCATTTTCAAAAATTTCTATTAGTGGGGTACCCCTGCCAGTAGACCCCCAAAATGCCCATCCCCTCCTTGACCCAGGTCAGCTCATGAGGTAACCAGTTGAAAACTACTGGAAAATGATAGGTATCACTTCATTTGTAAGGGATGGGCATTTCCAGAAATTTCTATTAGTGGGTACCCCTGCCAGTAGACCCCCAAAATGCCCATCCCCCTCATTGACCTAGGTGAGCTCATGATGTAACCAGTTGAAACCTACTGAAAAATGATAGGTATCACTTCATATGTAAGGGATGGGCATTTCCAGAAATTTCTATTAGTGGGGTACCCCTGCCAGTAGACCCCCAAAATGCCTATCCCCTCCTTGAGCCAGGTCAGCTCATGAGGTAACCAGTTGAAAACTACTGGAAAATGATTGGCAGGACTCTATATGTAAGGGATGGGCATTTCCAGTAATTTCTATTAGTGGGGTACCCCTGCCAGTAGACCCTCAAAATGCCCCTCCCCTCATTGACCTAGGTGAGCTCATGATGTAACCAGTTGAAACCTACTGGTAAATGATAGGTATCACTTCACATGTAAGGGATGGGCATTTCCAGTAATTTCCACTAGTGGGGTACCCCTGTCCATTGTCCCAACATCTCCAACCACTGTCTCACATTATATTATAGCTCACACCCCAAGACTCCCCAAAACACCCCAGATACAATGTAACCACTCATAGGTGGCCTCAAATGACTGAATACAACCTGTGTGGTTATTCAGGAAGTATGTTCTTGACAGTCAACGTTTATTTCATTCAGCTGTTCTGAAGTGGTCCGTTCAAGTTACCGTAGCTTTACTAATGCCAAGGTGATTGTCTGATTGAAAATGTGGTCCATGCCAGTGTCACCAGCCTGTTTCCAGGGGTCAAGGAAAAATATGTTAATCTGGTGAATGATTCACTGTTGTGATTTTTGTTGCCATACCAATTTCTTTTAGCATGGGGACATTTTTTGTGAAGAACCATAAAACAATAATCTACGAGAACCATAAAACAATGATGGTCGGATTAACTGACTTTGTAAAGGTACGGCATAGTTATATAACAATATTAAATAATTATAGAATATAATGCATGGAATATAATGCATGGAATTTTTTATTCACAGAGGTTATCAAGAGGTCAAAGTCAATGATCAGAGTTTATATATTGTCCTCTCAAAGAAACCAAGTTTCAGGTCATAGGTCGTAGATATAAATTTCTGGAAATGCCCATCCCTTACATATAGTCCTGCCAATCATTTTCCATTAGTTTTCAACTGGTTACTTCATGAGCTGACCTAGGTCAATGAGGGGAGGGGCATTTTGGGGCCTACTGGCAGGGGTACCCCACCAATAAAAATTACTGGCAATGCCCATCCCTTGTATCTGAAGTCCTAACCATCATTTTCCAGTAGGTTTCAAGTGGTTACCTCATGAGCTGACCTAGGTCAGCCGTGAGGGGTCAATTATTGATGACTGGCAGGGGTACCCCACCACCAATAATTACTGGCGATGGCCATTTGTTGCTCTTGGGGCCATACCTGACACATTGTACTTACTTTGATGTGGTTACCATGAAAGCTGATCTAGGTTAGCTTTTAGGTGACTTTAAAATTGCTCTCCCAGCCACACCCACCACAGCCGGTTTGCCAGTCGTCTGGTTTCATATACAGGAATGCACTGTGAACATTGTCATGTACAGTACAAGGCAATTGGTTACCTTCCCAGCTAACCAAACCCTCTGGGCTCCCGCTCTATGATGATTTGAGATGAATATCAAAGGTGGAGTTGATGTGAGTTTACTGTCCAATTATATTTCAAATCATATTTCCAATATTAAAGCAAAATGCAAATCAAATAACAAACAAAGTACATTCAAGATTATATCCATAGTTGTGTGACCTTCCTAAATTAATCAAGGTTTTTTGTTTTTGTTTGATGGAGTGCTCATTACAAATACCTCTAACACATAGCTCAGCAATACAGACTGAGTTGACTTCTTTCATGTTTCTACAGCATTATAGAATCTAAAATGGTATTTCAAGTTTTGGTTTGAATCTGAAGAAAATAAATACATCAACAGAAGGCAAATATATTTGTAGGTAACCAAACTACTTTCATAAAAGCCAACAAGTTGTCTTCCAGTCTTACCATTCTGGAATTGTCAGGAGTTCTACAACTAGACTTTATTCAATTGAGTCTCAGGAAGCAATTTTTATTTCAGTTTGGCAATAGTAAAATGTACCAGAGGGTGTTTAGGCAGCTATTGTGTCATGGCAAGGTCATTACAAACATACAGTACCAAGTTCTGGATTAATCCAGCAAGAATCCGATCATTTAATACCCTTACTACAGATTAATTCTGTCGGTTGTATATTGAGTGGATGAGTTAAAACTTTAAATAAAATTCTTTTAGTGAGAGTGAATGGAGAGACAAGAGTATTCCTTCATCTGCGATGCTATCCATAAAATCTACCAGAGGTAGTTGAAACATTACTATCACTGTTCTACACTAACCATTAATGTGATTACCATCACATGGAGGAAATATCAGATGATGAACCATTCATTGTCCTTGTCAGCACAGTGTGAAAGCTTCCATCAAAAATTGGTAACTACAGGTGGAATAGGTGATCCCCTAATAGCTCGCTTCAGGATAATTCAAGTTAACCTAATGAAAAAAACAGAAAATGATGTGAATGAGATTAATTTTTACTGATAGTAGATATTGAGAATGTCATCCAGAAATAGATATGTGTATGTCTCTGGCTAACTACCCTGTATACATGGACATTCACAGAGAAATGATCCAGAAGGAAAGTACACTTCAGTTTCCAATAACCAGATAAGTGTAAAAACAATTCACCAGTAAACCATCAAACTTGAACCGGATTGTCTGGTGGTTAGTGGAAGTGGCATATAAAGGTGTGGTACAGTAATATAAATGAGCTCCCAAAGGAGAGCCCAACCTCACACAAACCCAACCATGCATGGTTTGGCATGACTGAGAAATTTGTGAGATTTTGCACCCCTCTTTCCTATTTAGGAGAGAATGTCTTTTGAATTTCCACTCATCAGGAGATAAATGTATCTAATGTTGTGTGTCAGCTTTGGTGGATGTGTGTTTTTATATTATTTTTCTTCATTTAATGGCACCAGGCCCCTGGAGACTGAATTGCCTACATTGACCTACCTGTAGTTACACCACTCTATGGGGGTACTCTTTCCAGATTTAAATCACCAAATGTTTATAGAGTACCCTGTTCAGCTGATCAATTGCTATCCAATATGGTCAGTTCTTTCCACAAATTTAATGAAGACACTTGTAACCTCAAAATATTGAGTTGAAAAAGTTTTGAGATAAAAAAGTCAAAATTTTGAAATTTAGGGACACTTTTTTTTCCCTATGTCCCTATTAAGCCACCGTACTCAAGTCGGTGAAGTTACAGTAGATCAATTTTTAGACCAATTAGAATTTTTAAAACCAACTGCAGTGACTAGCTCAGCAATGTTTACAAAAAAAAAAACAAGCAAAAGTGACAATTCTGTATTCACAGCTGTATATACTCAGATGAGTAGGAAGTATTTCCAATTGTGTTCTCTGTTTATAGTGGCTGGACTTACAAGGTTACTGCAAAGCTCTCCAAATCTTCAGTATTTTCAACTATTTCCTGGAACCTGCTTGCAATTTTGAGCACATGAGGACATGTCAGTAAAACAAATTTTACTCTGTGGAATATACTGTATATCTGAGCCCTAGCCGGGTGCTTCAGAAGAGCTCTGTAACATCTCTGAGACTTCTTGTCCTCTTCTACTAAGTTTAAAACATGTAAATACATGTTAGAGAGAAAAATGTAACTTCTATGAAGTATAAATCTAAGCCCTGGTGGGAGTCCCTGGGGACTTCAGCTGAGGCATTTCCCCTTTCAGATATTTAATGTTCTCTGAACATGATTTTGCAACCCTAGTGGAGCCCATGGGGAGGGGAGGGGGGTGGCAAGTGCTCACCATCCTAATGGACGACAGTGCTTGTATATCTTTGAATGCACTCTAAGAGTTTTTATTTTAAACAGTATTTAGCTCTCAAATATGCAAGGAAGACATGTTATCATGACATGATAAATTGATAAAGAGTGGCAGGGCAATAGTACTTCCTTAACCATGCTTGCTAGCCAGCAGTTTGGTGAATCAAGTCACAACAAACCACATTTACTTCATTCTTACCATTCCTATGGAACTCTGTGCATCAAGAAGTGTAGGATACTGAAAGAAGCTTGATTGGTTCATAGGTCCTGATCTCCTCAATCCAGTACAGTCTCTGTCTTCATATTCACTAGAGGGTTTCTTCCTCGGTTGAATTATTACGTCATAGAGCCGTTCGAGCCTCAGTGACTTCTAA